>NC_072772.1:13927984-14227984 GCF_022539595.1 Amphiprion ocellaris
TTTTTTTTTCAAAGAAAACCTTTCTGGAGTGTTTTTCACGGCCTCCTTTACATCATTTCATCATATGGCACGTTTTTACAACATGTTTGAAAAATGGCATTTTTTTTCGACATAGTATAGTAAGGCGTTTTTTTTTGCGCCAAAATTCATGATGATTTTTTTTTTCAAAGAAAACCTTTCTGGAGTGTTTTTCACGGCCTCCTTTACATCATTTCATCATATGGCACGTTTTTACAACATGTTTGAAAAATGGCATTTTTTTTCGACATAGTATAGTAAGGCGTTTTTTTTGCGCCAAAATTCATGATGATTTTTTTTTCAAAGAAAACCTTTCTGGAGTGTTTTTCACGGCCTCCTTTACATCATTTCATCATATGGCACGTTTTTACAACATGTTTGAAAAATGGCATTTTTTTTCGACATAGTATAGTAAGGCGTTTTTTTTGCGCCAAAATTCATGATGATTTTTTTTTCAAAGAAAACCTTTCTGGAGTGTTTTTCACGGCCTCCTTTACATCATTTCATCATATGGCACGTTTTTACAACATGTTTGAAAAATGGCATTTTTTTTCGACATAGTATAGTAAGGCGTTTTTTTTGCGCCAAAATTCATGATGATTTTTTTTTCAAAGAAAACCTTTCTGGAGTGTTTTTCACGGCCTCCTTTACATCATTTCATCATATGGCACGTTTTTACAACATGTTTGAAAAATGGCATTTTTTTTCGACATAGTATAGTAAGGCGTTTTTTTTTGCGCCAAAATTCATGATGATTTTTTTTTCAAAGAAAACCTTTCTGGAGTGTTTTTCACGGCCTCCTTTACATCATTTCATCATATGGCACGTTTTTACAACATGTTTGAAAAATGGCATTTTTTTTCGACATAGTATAGTAAGGCGTTTTTTTTGCGCCAAAATTCATGATGATTTTTTTTTCAAAGAAAACCTTTCTGGAGTGTTTTTCACGGCCTCCTTTACATCATTTCATCATATGGCACGTTTTTACAACATGTGTGAAAAATGGCATTTTTTTTCGACATAGTATAGTAAGGCGTTTTTTTTGCGCCAAAATTCATGATGATTTTTTTTTCAAAGAAAACCTTTCTGGAGTGTTTTTCACGGCCTCCTTTACATCATTTCATCATATGGCACGTTTTTACAACATGTTTGAAAAATGGCATTTTTTTTCGACATAGTATAGTAAGGCGTTTTTTTTGCGCCAAAATTCATGATGATTTTTTTTTCAAAGAAAACCTTTCTGGAGTGTTTTTCACGGCCTCCTTTACATCATTTCATCATATGGCACGTTTTTACAACGTGTGAAAAATGGCATTTTTTTTCGACATAGTATAGTAAGGCGTTTTTTTTGCGCCAAAATTCATGATGATTTTTTTTTCAAAGAAAACCTTTCTGGAGTGTTTTTCACGGCCTCCTTTACATCATTTCATCATATGGCACGTTTTTACAACATGTTTGAAAAATGGCATTTTTTTTCGACATAGTATAGTAAGGCGTTTTTTTTGCGCCAAAATTCATGATGATTTTTTTTTCAAAGAAAACCTTTCTGGAGTGTTTTTCACGGCCTCCTTTACATTATTTCATCATATGGCACGTTTTTACAACATGTTTGAAAAATGGCATTTTTTTTCGACATAGTATAGTAAGGCGTTTTTTTTGCGCCAAAATTCATGATGATTTTTTTTTCAAAGAAAACCTTTCTGGAGTGTTTTTCACGGCCTCCTTTACATCATTTCATCATATGGCACGTTTTTACAACATGTGTGAAAAATGGCATTTTTTTTCGACATAGTATAGTAAGGCGTTTTTTTTGCGCCAAAATTCATGATGATTTTTTTTTCAAAGAAAACCTTTCTGGAGTGTTTTTCACGGCCTCCTTTACATTATTTCATCATATGGCACGTTTTTACAACGTGTGAAAAATGGCATTTTTTTTCGACATAGTATAGTAAGGCGTTTTTTTTACGCCAAAATTCATGATGATTTTTTTTTCAAAGAAAACCTTTCTGGAGTGTTTTTCACGGCCTCCTTTACATCATTTCATCATATGGCACGTTTTTACAACATGTTTGAAAAATGGCATTTTTTTTCGACATAGTATAGTAAGGCGTTTTTTTTGCGGCAAAATTCATGACGATTTTTTTTTCAAAGAAAACCTTTCTGGAGTGTTTTTCACGGCCCTCCTTTACATCATTTCATCATATGGCACGTTTTTACAACATGTTTGAAAAATGGCATTTTTTTTCGACATACTATAGTAAGGCGTTTTTTTTGCGCCAAAATTCATGATGATTTTTTTTTCAAAGAAAACCTTTCTGGAGTGTTTTTCACGGCCTCCTTTACATCATTTCATCATATGGCACGTTTTTACAACATGTTTGAAAAATGGCATTTTTTTTCGACATACTATAGTAAGGCGTTTTTTTTGCGCCAAAATTCATGATGATTTTTTTTTCAAAGAAAACCTTTCTGGAGTGTTTTTCACGGCCTCCTTTACATTATTTCATCATATGGCACGTTTTTACAACATGTTTGAAAAATGGCATTTTTTTTCGACATAGTATAGTAAGGCGTTTTTTTTGCGCCAAAATTCATGATGATTTTTTTTTTCAAAGAAAACCTTTCTGGAGTGTTTTTCACGGCCTCCTTTACATCATTTCATCATATGGCACGTTTTTACAACATGTTTGAAAAATGGCATTTTTTTTCGACATAGTATAGTAAGGCGTTTTTTTTGCGCCAAAATTCATGATGATTTTTTTTTCAAAGAAAACCTTTCTGGAGTGTTTTTCACAGGCCTCCTTTACATCATTTCATCATATGGCACGTTTTTACAACATGTTTGAAAAATGGCATTTTTTTTCGACATAGTATAGTAAGGCGTTTTTTTTGCGGCAAAATTGATGATGAATTTTTTTTTCAAAGAAAACCTTTCTGGAGTGTTTTTCAAGCCCTCCTTTACATTACTTCATCATATGGCACGTTTTTACAACATGTTTGAAAAATGGCATTTTTTTTCGACATAGTATAGTAGGGCGTTTTTTTTGCACCAAAATTCATGCTGATTTTTTTTTCAAAGAAAACCTTTCTGGAGTGTTTTTCACGGCCTCCTTTACATTATTTCATCATATGGCATGTTTTCACAACATGTTGAAAAATGATATTTTTCGACATAGTATACTATGGCGTTTTTTTGCGCCAAAATTCATGATGATTTTTTTTTCGAAGAAAACCTTTCTGGAGGGTTTTTTTTCACGACCTGTGTAGACCTTGGAGGTTGGTCTGATGGTATATTCCACCCAACATCCTTGAACATGAACTTAAACAGTTCATTCAAAGGAATATTCCACCTAAAATCTTTAAATGGAGACCAAAAATCTTGGTGTAAAGGAGTATTCCACCTTAAATGTAGACCTAAAGGATGGTTTGGAGTAATGAAATGAAGCCCATGCTGCCGTTATTGAATTCCTGTTCCAGATCAAATGTTCAGAGCTCACCTTGAATGCAGCCCTCTGCTGTCTGATAGTTTTTCTCATTGCAGTCTTCATTAAAGTCTTTTTTCTCATGTCAGGATGTGGTGAGACTCTTTCTCAGTCTCTGCAGACGTCCCTCATTGTGCATCTCCAGAGAAGGATCAGAAAAACTGGTCACTGCTTCAGCATCACAAACGCTCTCCAGCATTGAGTGTTTTAGGAACTCATTCATTGTGTTGTGAACTTTGAAGGAGCAGAAACTTTAGAGCTGATGTGAGCTCCAATTCTGGATTTTTAGGAAAGGAAGTTCATCAAATGAACACTTGATTTTCGCTGATAACTCTCATTAAATTACTGAAGAAATCTAACATAAACAGCTGTAAACTCTCAGGCAGCTTTTGTTAAAGTTTGTCTATAATTCTATCATCATGTTCTGGAACCAGGACTCTGCAGAAGTTCCTTCAAACAGATACTTGTGTGTTTCTATTTAAGGCCTCAGGTTTGAATGGACAGTAGAGGATTAGAAAGGAGTGATTTTAATTTTTAAATCAGTCCAATAAATGTCTGGAGTAAAAATGATTAAAATTTCAATTTAGATAGATTTGTTTCAGATAATATTGGAGAGTCTCACTTAAATATATCCAAATGAATTCAGTGTATTTACATTTTATAGAATAGTTTATTTCTTAATCTCAATACTGTAGGGTCTGACCCTAAATATTATAATAATGGTGTAAATTTAAATAATAATATTGTAGTGCAGAGTCATAAACTTTAATCATCTAAACTTACATAATATCACTGCACAATCTTAACCTGAACATTCATATTACTAAGGTAAATTTCCATAAATCCTGATATTCTAGAGTATTAACTGGAATACGTCTAACATGAATTTTTTTGTATTGTGCTGATAAACAACAACAACCCGACTTTCAGATAATATTTATTGTCTGTGATTGTGAGACTAAATTTCTCCACATTCTGGAACTTTCCTGCAACAGTTGTAAGAATAAATAAAAATAAAATCTGTTAATTTCCACATTATGCATATTTATTTATTCTTAATATCTCAGACTGAATGGTAGCTGGCAGTAAAAACAAACTCATCTGCTGGACTGAATTTCCCAAAATGGAAACATGGACAGAATTGAAAACTCATGTATCCATGGCAACGCTAAAGTTTCTGCTTCTTACCAAAGTTCACAACACAAGTAAAGACTTAACATCTGTAAACAAAACAAAAACGTATCAACAAAGTTTTCTGTTAAAGTTTGTGTTCTTTTAAGTTTAACTCCAAGATTTTAAATACTTTCATTTACTGCAAATGAATATCTACTCCAAATGTCTCACTAATAATCATTATCAGCCTTAAAAACCCACAAAACACCCCTCTATAATTGACCACACTTAGTACAGTCCGGTTCCCCCTTCTATAAATCTGCTTGGAATCTTCCACTTCCTGTTTGTCAAAGTGGCCTTCTACCTGGACAGGTTTTGTTGGAGCACATGCAACAAACATTTTGGGTAACTGCACTTTAATATGGATGGATGACACTGAATTAGAGTCTGTTTTAATGAGACTGAGTTAAGATATGTAGCTCTGTCATTAAATAGGAAATTATTTCTCAGAATTCACAGAGGAAAGTCTGAAATGTTTGCTAGGTTAGCGTCCCACATGTTCTTTGGCTCAGCTAAAGCTAACTCTCTCCAACTTCTGGATCTCTTGAGTTGCTTGTTGTTAAAATATCTTGCTGGAGGTGCTGAAGCTCAGAAAGTCTGAGATGTTTGTTCAAAATAAGCTCATTCTCAAGTCTTATCTGAACTGTCCTCTTTTGTTTGAACTTTCCCTAAACTTAGGAGTTAATGACAGAGCAGCACATCCAGACTCAGTCTCATTTATGTAGAGATTAAACTTCAGTGTAATTCACTGATGTTAAAGTGCAGTTTTTCAAATGTTTGTTGCACATGCTCCCGACCAAACCAGTCCAGGTGGAAGACAATGTGAAGAGAAAGCTCCAGAGGATGAATATCACACATTTACATTGGAAATAAATGTCCTTTAATTAGACATTGTCATGCAAAAGTTGGATTTCCCTTTCTTGATGTTCAAATCTTTGAGTGTTTTGTTGATGATGGTTTCTAAATGTTTTTTGACACTCGGCCCCAAAGATTAAAACCTTCTACGGCTCACAAGCTGCAACAATTCACACATTATCAACTATCTTTCTGACTAAACTAAGATAAAAAGTGAAAAACTGTCTGATTCCTACATCATGAATGTAAATCTTTTTGGTTTTTATGACAGTAAACTGAATATATTTGGGTTTGACATTTTATAAACCAAAACGAGAAATGAATTACTGGAGAAAACAATAAACAGATTAATGGACAAAGAAATGTGTTTTCCAACATATATGGCTGAATTACTCCAACATTACAGATACATACAGTTTGAATTCAATTTTATTTATATAACGCCAATTACAGGTCAAATTGTCTCAAGACGCTTTATTTTTAGATTTTTTTGTCATTTAAAACATGACAAAGTAAGAAATTTAAAGCTCTTGACTAATCCAGTTTATTATTTGATTTTTAAGAGACTAATCGACGATCAAAATAAGTTTCTCCACTAAAACTAATAAACATGAGGTCAAATAGAAGGAACAGTTAGAAATACTGCAGTCCCACGATGACAAGAATAAAGTTTGTCAACAAAACCTAAATCTGCTGGTGGATTCCTTTAAAATCCTAATAAAGGATAATAAAGTGTGATACTAAAGGTTAGTGGTGCTAAAAATGTTAAAGTAAAGATATCAAGTTGAACATCTGGATGGAGGTTGATAAAAGTTGATCTCCCTTCATTTCTCTGGAGCGACTCCATGGATTTTATGGATGGTGGTTAAAGACCTGCTCTTCTAGTGGTCTTCCTTCTAGTCGCTGTAAAAAGTCAGTCCATCCTGGCCGACTTCAACACCTCTTCATGACAACTTGTTCTGCCTCCGACCTGGTGGAAACTCCAGAAACTCGGGAAAACCCGTGGAGACTCGAAGAACTCGTCGGGCGGGGGAAGGTGTGGTGGGTGGCGGGGGGAGGCCGCCACCCACCTCCCCGCCTACTCTCCGCCCTGACTCCACCCAGACTCTGCCTTGGCTCCACCCATGTGGTGACTTCAGCAACTGCGATGACAAAGGGACGACGAAATTATGTTATTTCATCTGATCTGTAGCTCAGTGAGTTAAGGATTTGCCTATGGAGCTGCAGGTCGCTGGTTCAAGACCAGACCCTTCTTAAATTTTATCAAAATCCTGACAAAGACGAACAAAGAAAAAGGCCACTCACTGGTCTTGAACCTGCGACCTTCCACTTTGTAGTCTATCCTCTTAACCCCCTGAGCTACTTGCTCAGATACTAAATCTTCTTTTTTTTGCGCATTTATCATCTATTTTTTGTCGTTTTTGAGTTTTTTTTTTAACTCGAGTCTCGACTCGACCGTTTTTCTCAGGAGGTTGGACCTCAGCCTTTATGTTGGAGGGTGGAACCCTCAGTTCCAAGACTTTCCAAAGCCTCCACACCTCCCAAGTCCTCAGGACCTGAGCTTTCACACAGTCTGAGGGCTGAAATTTTCTAAGTCCCACAGTAGTTCTCTGTTAGTTTGAACCTTCAGACAGTCTGAGGGCTGAAATTTTCTAAGTCCCACAGTAGTTCTCTGTTAGATTGAACTTCCAGACAGTCCAAGGACTGATATCTTCTCAGTTCCTGAGTAGTTTTCTGTTAGTTTGAGCTTTTCGACAGTCTGAGGGCTGAAATCTTGAAAGTTCTTGAGTAGTTCTCTGTTAGTTTGAACCTTCAGACAGTCTGAGGGCTGAAATCCTCAAAGTTTCTGAGTAGTTCTCTGTTAGTTTGAACCTTCAGACAGTCTGAGGACTGAAGTTTTAAAAGTTTCTCAATACTTCTCTGTTAGTTCAAACTTTCTGGTTAACAGAAGCCTTAAAACTTGTGACCATGAGTCTTGATTTCACATTTAGACCATTCATCTGAGTTCTTCTCAGACCTTCACCTGAGGGTTTTTTAGAAATCCTCAACAAACTTTAATTCTCTTCACTGAACAGTGAAGTTTGTGGAGATCAGAAGGTAACATTAGTTTGATAAATGCCTTCAACTACTAGTAGACTTTATCTGGGAAGCAGTTTTCTTAAATGAGTTCTTAGTAAATCTGTCCACAATGAAACCAAGAACATAGAAAGAGGAAATGTTTGAAGAAACAACTTGATGTTTTCATTTCAGACTAGAATACACTTTAAGACCTTTCTCTGTTTTTGCTCTTTTTGATTGTTTTTTTTGTCTCTTCGGTTTAATTTGATCTTCTAAAGTCTAACTAGTGTCTTTTCAAATGTTTTGTCTTTAGTTTGATTCTTTTTAAATGTTTAGTTTTGCTCTTTTCTCACCTTTTATTCTTTTCTAATGTCTGATTTGATTTCGAAATGTTTTGTCTTTTTAATGTTTAATTGTTGTTTTTTCAAATGTTTTATCGGCTTGTTTGAAAAATTTCCTTTTCTTTCCCAATGTTTAATTTTTCGATTAAATCTTTCTTCAGGTTTTTCTTTTTAAATGTTTTACCACCTTTTAATGTTTAATTTTCTTTTTAAATGCTTCATTGTATTTTCTGTTTAATTCCTATTTAAACTTTTATTGTCTTTAAGATTTAATTTTCTCATTAAACATTTAATTTTTTAATTAAATGTTTTGTCTTTTTAAAGGTTTAATAATCTAATTAAATGTTTTGTGTTTTTTAAATGTTTAATTTTCATGTTTAATTGTATTTTTTAAATGTTTAATTATTTAAAATATTTCATCTTTAATGTTTAATATTTTTGTTTAAAAAAATTGTTTAATTTCATAATTATATGTTTTGTATGTTCTGTTTAATTATCTAATTAAATATTTTCTCTGTTTAATACAATTTAATTGTATTTAATGTGTAATTTTCTTTATAAAAGTTTTATTGTATTAAATGTTTTTTCCTTTGATTTAATGGCTTTATTGTAATGTACTTTATTTCTTTAATTTTTCCTTCGGTCAAGATTTTAACCCCAACCTTAAAAATGAAACAAACCCTTAAATCACAATGAAAATACTTCTGTTGTCACAATCATGAGTTAGTCAATTATTCAGTTTATCAGTTCAACTTTATTTGTTTAGCACCTTTTACACAGATGACAAAACTAAACAAGCAAAGAGAAAAAAACTATGCTAAAACTATGATTAAAACTCAAAAACACTTTAAAAAAAAAAAAAAAAGATTTATCATAGTAATAAAATATGTTGTGTCCAGGGGATGGAGGAAGTTTATTGAAGTCTTCTTGGGCTCACATGGGAAATCATTTAAAATATAAACTTGATATTTAGTCTAAGGAAACTGCAGAGCGACAGAAGAACCAACAATATCGCCTGTTTTCTCCTTTAATGAGTCGACTCTTCTTGTGTTTTCAGACCAAAGAACTACAGACTTCACAACCTGCTCAAACTCTTGGTACAGGACCTCACCACACGGGTCAAGAAGGTTTCCGTCTCATTTCTACTCTGAAGCTCACCTTCTCCTGCTGAAACTGCTGACAAATGTTTCTGCTGCTCTAAAGTCTGCTCTCCAGAACTTCCTAAAAACTCTCAAGGTCTCTTCTGCTGCAGGTTGCTTTGTAGAACTGTTGCAGAAAACCTCACTAAACCACATGGAGGAGCCTCAAGATAGTCGTCCAAATGAAACCATACAAAAACCAAACTAGAACAACCCAAACGCTAAAGTCTCCTGCAGCCGACCAGAGAACCTCTGAGAACAGAGAATCAGGACAGGAACTCTTACCTTCTGGACAACCAACCTTGGTTCACAAACAGGAATACAGAATGTGTCTGAGCAAAAACCTCTAAAGACTCACTACAGCCAAGATAAAGACACAACTCAGCTGGACCAAATCCACTAATCACTGCACACATTAGCACCATGTGCCAACTGTGGCTAAAGAACCACATTTACCAAGACAACTATCCAGTACAAAGCCCTAAAACGCACCAAGAAACACATTAAAGACGATTTTACTGCTAGAAGCTGCAAGCCAACGCCTAAAGAACAAGCTAAAGCAACGGAGCCAAACCCGGTTCAGTGGTGAAGAAAAGCAGAGGAAATGTTTGTCTGCAGCTAAATAAAGCAGGAAGACACTGAGCTGCTCAGGTGTTCCTGATAACACCTAACAGCCACCTGGACAGCCAATAGGAACACAACTTACTGGAAGTCCAGAGGGCTGGGTTAGTGAAGGAAATTTAGTTTAAAGTTGAAGCAGAAAGTTAAGAAAGTTGAAAACCACCTTCTGATACCTGAAATCTCTGAGTTTTCACACTAAGAACACCTGAACATGTCAAACTGGTTTCATAGTAGAACCATCATTGTAAAAACGTCATAGTATGATGTGTTGCTCAAAAAACATTAGGACCCGATTGTCTAAGGTCACCGAAGAGCAACACAAAAACAGGACAAACGCTGGTTTCCAGGGGGTTAGGAGGCTATTTATTTGAAAGAGTAAGTTTACAACACATGTGAGCAGAAAAATCATAAAGTCTGTCTTTAGTTCAGCTGAAAATATTAGTTTTGTCTTTTTTATTGACCAAACTTTTCAGGAATGAATAATTAGCTGCAGCTCATTGTCTCATCAGCACTGTGACAGTTTTTTTGAAAAATCCAAAATTCATGATGATTTTTTTTTGAAAGAAAACCTTACCATAGTGTTTTTCATGGCCTCCTTTACATTATTTCATTATGTGACACGTTTTTACAACATGTTTGAAAAATGGCATTTTTTTTCGACATAGTATAGTAAGGCGTTTTTTTGCGCCAAAATTCATGATGATTTTTTCAAAGAAAACCTTTCTGGAGTGTTTTTCACGGCCTCCTTTACATTATTTCATCATATGGCATGTTTTTACATGTTGAAAAATCACATTTTTTTTCGACATACTATGGCGTTTTTTGCGCCAAAATTCATGATGATTTTTTCAAAGAAAACCTTTCTGGAGTGTTTTTCACAGCCTGTGTAGACGTTGGTGGTTGGTCTGATGGTATATTCCACCCAACATCCTTGAACATAAACTTAAAAAGTTCATTCAAAGGAATATTCCACATAAAATCCTTCAATGGAGACCAAAAAATTTTGGTGTAAAGGAGTATTCCACCTTAAATGTAGACCTAAAGGATGGTTTGGAGTAATATTCTACTCTAAAATCTTCCAATGTAGACCTAAAAGGTTTATCTGATGGTATATTCTACCCAACATCCTGGAACATTTACCTAAAAGGTTGGTTTAATGGTATATTCCCAGAAGAACCCTTGAACATTGAGCTTAATGGTATATTCCACCCAAAATACCAAGAAGTCAGTGTAAAGGAAATGTAGACCTAAAAGGATTGTTTAAAGGAATATTTAAACGATTATTTTCATTATTTAATAATCTGTTATCAGTCAGAACCCTGGCAAACTTGTTTTCATCAGTTTTTTTAGTGGAAGTCACAAATAAAGGAGCTCTTGGTTTTTCCTGGCGTTAGTGAGTCAAAAGCTGCTGTTTCAACACAGACACGTTCAGATGCATCCACAAACCTCTCAGCACTCAAACACCCACAGACAGGAGGCCGGCTGGACCGAGACTCGGCAGCGTCCTCAGACCGAGTCGGGGAGTCGGTGAACTTGTTGGTCCGGTTTGAAGGCCTCCGTGTGGTCCAGTATAAGTCCATGTAGTCGGTGTTGGCTTTGAACCACAGCGACTGGCCACCATCAGGTGGACCGGCTCGTCCTCGTAGGGCTCCTCCTGTAGCCTTGAGGGGACCACAGGAACATTCAGTAGCTGTTGGAGTTCTTCCTGTCAGGCTCGTGGTAGAACGGCTCTGAAGAATCTTGTACTTGTCTTATCTGGAACAATCTAACAGCCTAAACTGTTAACAGCGGTGTAAAGAAGCAAACACACAGGCATAGATTAGGACTCAAACTAGATTTATTTTAGAAAACAAATCAGCTTAGAGGCATTTGTTCACACATGTGACTGAATAGGAGGCCGTCCAATCAGATTTGAGGTCTTCCTCTGTAGGTTGTTTGTTGGGTGAGACTCTTGGACCTCCATCAGCTGACGTGGATGTTTGATAGTCTTCCTCTCTAGTGCCAGATGATTCATCCATGAATTCAGCAGCTACAGACTGAAATGAAGCTCATGCTGCCGTTATTGAATTCCTGTTCCAGATCAAATGTTCAGAGCTCACCTTGAATGCAGCCGTCTGCTGTCTGATAGTTTTTCTCATTGTAGTCTTCAATAAAGTCTTTTTCCTCATGTCAGGATGTGGTGAGACTCTTTCTCAGTCTCTGCAGACGTCCCTCATTGTGCATCTCCAGAGAAGGATCAGAAAAACTGGTCACTGCTTCAGCATCACAAACGCTCTCCAGCATTGAGAGTGTTTTAGGAATTCATTCATTGTGTTGTGAACTTTGAAGGAGCAGAAACTTTAGAGCTGAGCTCCAATTCTGGATGTTTTAGGAAATCAAGTTCATCAAATGAACACGATTTTTGCTGATAACGCTCATTAAATTACTGAAGAAATCCAACATAAAAACCTGTAAACTCTCAGGCAGCTTTTGTTAAAGTTTGTCTATAATTCTATCATCATGTTCTGGAACCAGGACTCTGCAGAAGTTCCTTCAATCAGATACTTGTGTGTTTCTATTTAAGGTCTCAGGTTTGAACGTGCAGCAGAGGATTAGAAAGGAGTGATTTTAATGTTTAAATCAGTCCAGTAAATGCTTGGCGTGAAAATTATTAAAATTTTGATTTAGATAGATTTGTGTCAAATAATATTGTAGAGTCTCACTTAAATATATCCAAATGAGTTCAGTGTATTTACATTTTATAGAATATTTGATTTCTTAATTTCAATACTGTAGGGTCTGACCCTAAATATTATTATAATGATGTAAAATTAAACAATATTTTAGTGCAGAGTCATAAACTTTAATTAGCTAAACTTACATAATAAATATCACTGTACAATCTTAACCTGAACATTCATATTATTGAGGTAAATTTACATAAATCATGATATTCTAGAGTCTTAACTGGAATATTTCTAACATTAATCTTTTTGTATTGTGCTGATAAACAACAATAACTCGACTTTCAGATAATATTTGTTGTCTGTGATTGAGACTAAATTCCTCCACATTCTGGAACTGGACTGCATCCCAAAATGGAAACATGGACAGAATTTAACACTCATGTATCCATGGCAACGCTAACGTTTCTGTTTCTTACCAAAGTTCACAACACAAGTAAAGATTTTAATGTAAAACTTCAGGGATGACTGCTAACCATAAGTATTCTGATCAATACTTCATGATCAATATCAGGACAGATGTTACAATTCCAGCTGTTACATTAGACTGCAGTTATTCACAGAGAAATTAAAACATCACATTCCTCATAAAAACTAGATGGGACTTTTATTAAATAAAGTGTTAGTGAATAAATAGTGTAAAAAGTGCAAAGCAGCTCCATTAAATCAGGAGATGTGAGACTTCCACAGCATGGATCACCATCTGCTGTGTTGATTCATAGCTGAATGTCAGAATGAACTGAGCTAGAAAAGCTGCTTTGAGCTGCAACATTACGGTCTGACAATCCAACACCATCACAGTTTTCATCTGGTTGTTTTGCTCCAACATGCTGTGAAGTTCAGTTTTTACCTGAATCAATACAGAGATTCTATTTTCAACCAAGACTGGAATAAAAATTTGAATGCTATGAGGTTATTAATGCAACTAGATCCTTTCAGATGGAAGGATTTACTTCTAAGTTCTAATTCAAGTTTCAGTTGGAGCACATTGCATTCACAAATAAAAACAGCGAAACCTTCATAGCAACATTTAATAAACCTAAAGCTTCCCTGTTGGCACAATGGTGGAGTTTGTTACTGAGCATCTGAACCTTAAATCCAGTGAGACGACCATCTTCAGTCGAGGCCAGTCAGAGAACTTCAAGACCTTCCATCTGCTGGACCAGATGTGGCATCATCTCCCTCTGAACATCTGGATGACAGGAGAAAAGACAGAAATCAAACACAGATCACAGAAATACAATTTATTCACTTTCATCATTTTATAAAAGTAGCATGAACTTTATTGAAACTTGACAACATCAGTAATGAAAGTAAATGTTTTTATCTCGTGTTGAAGCTAAATTTAAAGTCAATTTTAATGACAATTTATCCTGAGAGGAGTGAGAATGGAGCTTTTCTTTCCTTTTTAGAATATTCCTTCAAAATATTCTGTTTATTATTGGCTTTAGAAGCATTTTTCTTTACTTATTTATTTTTAGATACCTCAGACTGATGCACTTTGCTGGTTTGCAGACAATTTCATGTACAATGACAATAAAGATCTTCTATTACAAAATATTTTGCTAAAACAAGAACTGCAAACCTTCTCAACCATCTCTCAGGCTGCAAAATTCCAACTGCAACAAAGAATTATCTGATGTAGTTATTATTATAATCTTTACTGAACCAGCCCTGGAATTAAAAATCTGTAAAAAAAAAAATCTGTGGTCATAATGTTGTACGGTTATATTGTCATGATGATTATATGATCAGTAAATGCTACCATCAATTACAACATCCACATTGATCAGGAAAAATAAACAACTATCAGTTCATTCAGAAACTGTGGGGTTAAACATAAAAACACAGACCTCAACGGCAGTTTGTTTCAAAGCAGAACACCAGATGGTTTTCACTAAAGAAGCTTTCAGAGCAACAATTAAATGACAGTTTTGTTCTCATTAACTTCAGAGTCAGCCAAAATAATGTATACATGTCAGGAAAAGAAAAACTTTTATAAATATTTCATTTGTATAAGTACTTCTACACATATAGATACTTCTAAGTCTGATCAAATCACGATAACTCTGTGTCCTGTTGTACGATGTTTTCCCAACAGATGGCGTTACCCTCATGAGTGGAGCATCAACAAGTGACATCTACAACAACAGAAATGTCTGGAAGCCAGTGGCCACCACTTTGAGCACCTCTTGTAATTGTAGAGGCCAAAGATGACTTTTATTAATCTCGTGATGTCTGAATAAATTTGGTATTGAAATATTTATGCAAGTTTTTCTTTTCCTGATGTGTGTAAACATTATTTTGGCTGACTCTGTATAATGGGTTTCTGACAGGTCACCAGGCAACATCTTTTTATAATAATGACAAACATACCTGCATTCTACAGGAGTGATTTTCCTCATGTGCAGGTAAAGATGTGTGAGGAGCTTAGAGATGATAGGAGCAGGAGTCATCCTCACTAATTCAGCTTCCACCTAGAAACAGAAAGACCACAAACAAACACACTGATATACTCTCAAACGTTCAACCTCACAGCCTCAAAATATCTGTTTAGGAAGTGTTGTGTTTCTAAATTCTGCTGAAAGCATTGACAGACATTCTCTTACAAGGTTGTGTAAAAAGCAGCTTGTCCTCCGAGCTACTGAGAAATCTTCCTGAACAAAGTTTCTACGTGTAAATCAGCTCAACAAAAACTAAAGCCTCAGTCAGAGATAACAGGTATCGCAAATTATAAACAACTTTCTTTGTTAACTCAGACTTTCTGCTTCAACCTCACATAAAAAGGGGAGTTTAACTCGTCAGGTGACTGAAAATGAACAGCTTGTGCAGTTCTAGATCCAAAAGTAGGACGTTTCAACTCATGTTTTACTACAAATACATGGGGTAATAAATAAATACAATGGCTGGTTGTTAGTTTACTCACTATTAATGTCACTTTTTATACTGGATTGAACCTGAGCAGTGGACGAGAGAAGGAATTTAATGAAATTAAGGAGATTCAGAGAGGTAATGTTGCGCAATGTTAAGGGCGGTTTAATTCAAACCAGCTGAATGTTAAACTTCAGTGCAGCTCAACGGGTTTCAGTTAACCTTAAAGTAAAATAACTTTTTTAAAAGCTAAAATACATAGCAGAGAAATACAAGTTGAGAATGTCATTCTAATAATGACGGACAGCTGTGACAGCAACTAATACAGGTGTTCAGCGGTAAGTTAGCCACCTGTGTTAATTAGCCCGCTAGCTAACTTAGCCGCTTAGCTAGCTAACGCGTCCGGACCAACTGCTCAAACACGACAAAACACAACTCTTCACAAGTCGCTGACTTAACGTACAACAAAACATCGCTACAGGTTAGAAGTATTAATCTTCTTACCGTGTTTTACTCCAAAAACAAGATCAACAGCAGCCAGAGATGCTACCAGACGTGCCGACCATAGATATACATAGACTAGATATGCTAGCGCGCTGTCTTCTATATTATCTATGGTCTGACCAATGACTGCTCTCTGGCTCCGCCCTCTGAGAATCTTGTTGTCGTTTGGCTCCACACTTGCTGATGACCACTTCCGGTCTCAGAAAATTAAAAAACGGACGTTTTTTCGTTTCTCTCTTACTGATTTTACTTTCTTGTTATTCTAAATATAAAACGAAGATCAAAGCATTTTAAAAAAAATCGTATGCCACTTTTTGATCATGAAAAGGAAAAACGCCTTGTATTTCAATTTTAATTTTTGTATTTTAAAACGAAAATCAAATAACCACTCGTTTTTTGTTTTTCAATACGTTTCAGAACGGAAAATCCAATTACCAGATCCGTACACGGACCCAGGGACCCCCCTCCTTCCTTACTCTGGTCTGTTTCACATCTTTTTCAGTATCAGAATTTGAAGAGAATTTTTGAACACACAACAAAAGACTGTTGCTCATGGGGACATTTTTGCTTTGTAGTTAAGTCGTCTTAACTTCAAGGAGCATTAGGCAGTGAATCACCCAGGGACCAGCTGCAGCTCCGAGACGAGTACCTCAGTCTGGTGCAAGGCATGAGAATTATGTTATTTACACTCCATACTGCTTTCCAGTTTAGAGGAAACCTACACAATACGCACAAAAAACTAATGTGACTACGGTGAGTGTGTGAATAAACTTATAATATGTACAAGGATATTTTTTCTTAATTCCCTTCTTCATAATGAAATTTTTTGAAAATATACATCCATGTTAAAATGCAAAAAAATGTGCTAAAATGCTGTCAAGAAAAGCCGAGGACATAACCTAAAGCCTGTTGGTCAGTCAGAAGCCTATTTTAACAATGGCACATCAACGAAATGCTGAATCGCGTGAAACGCTTCGGACACCTCTGTTCCTCAGTATAGTGGAAAAGTACCTAGATTTGTGTGTAAACATGTAGAAAGTCCTGTTAACAAGCTGTGCACTATGACTATTTCAGCCACATCTGCCATTGTACAAAATTGTCTCATGTAAATAGGAGGCAACACTAGCATCACAACCCAAATAACATTTTCCCTGGCTACGTTTCTAATAAGTCACCCTAGAAAGTTTTCCAAAAGCTGTTTTCAGTGATCTAAACTGTATTGATTCAGAAAAAGCAACTTTTTAAATAATACTTGTGTATATGTGCGCATGGCCTGAGGATAAAGTGGTAACTAATAAATTACTTAACCACACTAGTTGGTTAGGGCACACTTGCTGATTAGTGCCTTATCTTTTCATGTCATCTTCATCTTTTTAGTTTTAGTTAGTATTTCTTGATTAGAATGTTTTTGGATGATATGAAAATATTTTGCAATACAGTTCCCTACAATTTTGACTCTTTTTCTAGTATCTAATTAACATAATGACTATATAACAGCTGTGATAAACCTGGATGAACAGGAAACAAAGCAAATACAAAGAGATTTTGTCTTTACATTTTTATTTCACTTTTCATTACAAACAGCTCATCGCAGGAAACAAACAGGAGGACCTGGAGGAGAAAAAAAAAAAAGATACTGCAGGTCAGTGAGTGCAGCTTAAAAAAAATAGCAGCACAATGATTTACAGTTTCTGCTGCTGTACCTGATTATGCTTTCTCTGCTGCTGCCTCCTCATCTCCACCCTTGGTGTTACGTGTGTAAATCAGCTGTGCTCTGTGTTTGGACACCAGTTTGATCATGCCTGGAAAACAAAACGGGGACATGTTCTGTCAGCATTTTCATCCACATATTCACAGAGAAACATCTGATATATTCACTTTTTATTCAGCAGGCATTGCAATGTACTTGACTAGTCTTTGTGTGCATCATTTCAAATGTCACAGCAGGGTCTAGGTGTCTGACTTTCCAAACACCAACGAATGCATATATTACAAGGAGACAAGTTGTAAATGCAGGCAGTATACTTAATCTGGCTGCAGAGATGTCTGGAGCTTTAGAAATGAAAATTAATTTTGGCACCAAGAATTATACAGACAATGTCATCAGTGCTGTCGACCAGCAAATGATGCTGCAGTCAGTGAAAACGCGTTTATGCTTTAGTGCACTCTAATTTGTGTCGGTAATAAAAAAAAAAAAAAGGCAAAGTATTCCCACAACACAATGTTACTGAAACAATGAGTAATCGGTTTCCCATCTTAATACATCTCAAGGAAAGAAAAATAAATTCAAAGCAGACAGCAAATCCTTTTTTTGTTACAGGTGGCAGGTTTCAAATAGAAACAAGTTAGCTATTATTTATATAAACTATTTATTTGACATGTGCTGAGATGCATGACAGTTCTGCATTATTCAACTGTTTTAAAATAGCATTCGCTGTTACACAACTTGTTTTCATCCAGCATTTTTAAGATGAGGAGAGGCTAAATGATCTCAAACGAAATGACAAGTAGTCATGCTGCATATTACCCAAACACATCAGTGTCATTGTGGAACAAGTGATGAACTGATACAAAAGCACTCTGGCCTGGATGCATACAGCGTAAGCATTTGTAAACATTAGTCACAGCCAATGAGCAGAGCTGATGACTATGGGGGGTATTCATCAGATGAACTTAATGTGGCATCACAGTATTGTAGATGGCAAGAGATGCAACTGCTGCTTTTTGTAGAGCTGCAGCTAGAGCCAGCTCCACCTCTGCCTTTAGTGCATAACTTATATTTTCTGGTCAATAAGCTTTCTGTTGATGGTTTAAGAAAACATCCTGCCAAGCTCACATGCGCCACTTTGAATTGATTTTTCACTAGATTCACTTATTGGATGCAAAAAAAATATATATTTAAAACAATGTAAATGTATGCAGACACCTAATTTCATTTTTTGCTTTTTTAGCTAAAACGCCACTTGTCAAAACAACTTGCTGGGCAAACAAGAGTTGGCAGCTGTGGCTCAGGTGATGAATGGGTTGATCACTAATTTTAAGATCAATGGATCACCAGCCTTTTCAATTTCTTAAGTGTCCCTAAGCAGACTATATACCCAAAGTTACTCCAGCTGCAGTCACTGGTGTGTGAGGGAATAGATCACATATTGTAAAATGTTTTAAATACATTTCAAATGGTAAAAAAGCACCATATGAGTGCAGGACATTTACCAATGCCCATCTGCCTTAAGTCCAGCCCCACTGTCAAGGCCATTATTCAAGTACAGAATTTTAAAAATACAGATCCAACATGCACTATTGGGAACTTGAAACTAAAAATGTGAGTTTTACCTTTGGCGAGCAGTTCCTGGAGGGCGTTCCTGGCCAGAGAGCCACGGATCTTCAGCCTTTCTGACACAACAGCGGGGGTGATGAGTTTGTAGTTGGGAACCTCTTTGTACAGCTTGTCGTAGGTAGCCTTGTCGAAGAGGACCAGGTTGTTGAGCTTGTCCCTCACTTTTCCCTTGGACCACTTCTGCTCACATTCACAGAGACGTTTTGTTTAAATGATGAGGTAAGCTCCACAGTGCATTTCACTCAAAAAAAAAAATATTCCTCAACCACTGCATACCTTCTTCTTGGCTTTGCCTCCAGACTTGTTGACTGGGTCCTTGTCCTTCTTGGACTTCCCAGTGTCCTTCTTCTTGTCTTGTTTAGGAGGCTGGAAACAGAGGACGTGAAGTTATAATAACACGATGGCTCAGTGTGGAGCTAAATGCGCGACCTGGCAGCACATGTCATAACGTATTTCAAGACAAGGATGCTTCATAGATATGTAATTGGGATGATAATGAAGCTAGTTGACAAAGATATCCGTTTATACTGTGATCGGATGACCGGCATGGAACGGCCTTGTCTTCAAAACGGATTTCTAGTCTCACTATAATTAGTGCAAGTACTCCCATCGTTAGCTTCAGCGGATAGAGTTCAAATTATTCATTGTATGTATACATATATAGTCATCATTTATGTGGGAATATCTGCGACAACTTTATTCGGCTCGTTTTCGGGGGGCTCAGTGTAGCTGCAAGCATGGTGGAATTAGCACAGTGGCTAGCTAGCAAGCCAGCCGCTAATGAGTAAAATTTCACGATTTATGGCTTCAAAACACGCTCTCCTATCACAGCAGAGGACAGCGCATTCCTACTACAACGTATTCCGAACAGTTAGGACTCCAGTTAAGTCAAATTTAAACTGGAAATGTCTCATTTGCTTCAAAGAAACGTGTAATAACTGTCCTCACCATGTTTCCTCGTCAAGATGTCGGAGCGAAAGGAAGTTCGCCCGTGCACGAGCCCCTTAGACAACCCGTATATGCGGAAGGGAGGCTGGGAATTATGGGAAATGGAGTTTTCTTGTGTTCCAAGTGTTTCTTGACTTTAACGATCATTACCAACTCACAGAAGTACTTAACAACATACGTACTGGTATGTTCGAGGTTATTACGAGGATGAGATCTTCAGAAATTTAAACCGGGTGAAAAAGAGCGAATTTAAACGTTTACTTTTAGACAAAACGCCCGGGTCACGTGACAGTTTTGTCAGCTGGGCAGGACGTCGCAAAGATGGTGATATTCAGTGTATATGTGGTGAATAAAGCTGGAGGTTTAATTTACCAATATGACAACTATGTGCCGAGAGCGGAGGTCGAGAAGACCTTCAGTTATCCTTTAGATTTAGTGCTGAAGCACCACGACGAGAAGGTCGTGGTTTCGTTCGGACAGCGGGACGGAATCAGAGGTAAGAGCGTTAGCATGTTTCATTAGCTAGCTGCAGTGGAAACCCATTGAACACTATGTGGTGTCCTAGCTAAACGAGACGAAAAGTACGTGTCCTAATGTTGGCAAAACATCCATGTCAAGCATCGTATTAGCTAGGTTGCACTAATTTGGACATTTTTCTGTGGACTAAGTTAGCTAAAACGTTGCTTTCTTGCAGTAGCTATATATCATTTTGAAGTTACCCTGTTGCACCTATGTGACAGTGTATCCGGATGTTACGGTTTAATTATTTCATCATTAGTCCAAATGACAGTCTGACTTTAAAGCGTATCTTCTAAACTGTTTGTGTTGTGATTCCTTAGTGGGCCACGCAGTGCTGTCGATCAATGGAGTGGATGTGGTCGGGAAGAATACATCTGAAGGAAAAGACATCCTTGAATACTTGAAGGATCCCTCCAATTATCCGGTGTCTATTCGCTTTGGACGAGCACGCCTGAGCTCCAATGAGAAGCTGATGCTGGCCTCCATGTTCCACTCGTAAGTCATGATACAAAGGGGTGACAGATTAAAGGAAAACCCTGAACCAATGACCTCTATACTGAGATGATATGATGGCTCTGTGGTATGCTATGGGGGCATGTGCTGGTTTGCTTGTCCTCTTAGAGAGAAGGGTCACTGCAAGTTCTGAATTATCACATTCATTCTCTATAATATGCTAAAACCTTTATATTTTAGTAAGAGTGATTTTGCCCTCATCCATAGGGCAAGAACGGTCACTGAGTGGTTTGATGAGTATGAAGATGATGTGAATCGTCTGCTATAGCCCTCACAGTCACCAGATCTCAACCCAGTTGAACACCTGTTTTAAATTTTGGACTGGCTTGTTCAATAGAGTTCCAGAGACGTATTAAATCAATGCCAATATGCACTGAAGCTACTCTGACCCAATACCTTTGTAAGACACTTTATCTCAATCTTTTGTTTAATTTGTCACCTGTCTGTATATTCTGTATTTACTCTGAGACTGTAGGGTGGTTAAGTGGAACCGGATTTGGACAAGGCACTAAACGGACCACTTAGAACTCCTCAGGATCTTCTTGTATGTCTAGCTATGATCTTTTATTTCTCAGTGGTGAGCAGGCTAATTCACTCAGGTCTTGCTGGGGTCGGATGTGTCTAACGTCAATCAACACGGCTGTCTTTGTGATTTCTCCTGTAGGTTGTTTGCTATAGGTTCACAGCTGTCCCCTGAAGCTGGCAGTTCAGGGATTGAGATGCTAGAAACGGACGTCTTCAAACTCCACTGCTTCCAGACTCTCACAGGTTAGTGGTGCAAACGTGTTTGATTGCAGGGAAAAATAAAAAAGACAAAGATGTAATTTTGTAGTTCATTGTGATCAACAGTATTTTCTAATATAGATTTTTTTTTGTACAAGTATCTGAAAGCAGCAGCAGTGTGTGCTTCAGTGGTCAGAAAGTTGGACGTAAAACAGTACAATTACATTTTGGCTGTTAATAGACCATAGTCAGAAACATGCAGCTCATATCTACCCATTAAAACATCCTGTAAAATACACCTTACTGCCTCCTGCTGTATGTTTTAAAGAGGCTGTTTTTAAGTTTTGGTGTCTCTGATTTTCTCGTTCCCTCTTTGCTCTCTCAGGGATAAAGTTTATCGTGCTGGCGGACCCTCGACAGTCTGGTATTGATGCGCTTCTGAGGAAGATTTATGAGATCTATTCAGACTTTGCCCTCAAGAACCCGTTTTATTCTCTGGAAATGCCAATCAGGTAATAAACAGAATTAGGATCATGTTGCTTTTGGGTCTTAAATTTAGTTTTGTAGTGTATGTCACGTTACAGACATTACATAGTCAGTATCCAGTGTCTAACAACCACACATCAAATCCTTGTCCTTTGATTTTCAGGTGTGAACTCTTTGATCAGAATCTGAAAAGTGCGCTGGAGGTCGCAGAGAAAGCTGGAAACTTTGGAGCAGGATCTTAAACCAGAGAGGACAACAGATTCAGAGACTGGAAAGAAATTAGTGTATTGTTTTTGGGGCTTTTTTTTTTTTTTTTTTTTTTTTACCAATTTCTTTTTTCCCCAGTTGCTCTTTAACACATTGTAAATACATTTTGTTTTGTAAATACTTAAAAGATTAAATGACATACAGTATGTACATGTTTTGCATTGTATTTGTCTTTGGCTGCATGCATATTGAAATGCTGAGTGATTTCACAGTAGTCTATTGGGCATTGTCTATGAATTCTGAAAATAACTTTTTAAAAAAATTATAAAGTGTCCTTTATTCAAGCCTTTGACTGCTCTCATAATGCAGCCCACACATTGTGCGTTCTTCAGAAAAGATTGTTTAATTCTTGTACGTCCATTCATGATTCTAGTATTTTTAAACCCGGGTATTGTTAAATATACCAGTTTTTAAACCAGGCTTTAGTTTGGTGCTGTTCCCATTGACATACTGCATTGGCCTTTAAAGAGTAAACCGTGTGTAATTGTGTTTTTGCCACATTTGCTGAGTTACCGATTGACTGTATGCAGACTGTAAATACTTTATGTAAAGAAGCACCTTGCACAACTGTTTTTTTTAAAGACAAAACGCTCAAATTCTCCGAGCTTCATTTCTGTTTATATAATGCAAAACTGACAGTGGAAACATAGTGGTACAAAAAGAATTCAGTCTGAAAAAATATGAAAATACAATTAAGGCTCAAAGTACTGAGTTTTCCTCTGGGTGCAGAGGCTGAGGTGTGAAGATGTTAGTCTGCCTTCTTGGACACGTGGCCCATCTTGGTTCGGATGTTGCGCAGCAGGAAGAATCCAACGGCAGTGACTAAACAGACGATCTCTGCTACCCAGAAGGCCATTTCCCAGCTGTGGTGCTTCGCAATGGTGCTGAATGGTAGACCGGAAAGAAAGCCACCAACTAAGGAAACACAAATGGACGAGTTCACCCCAGTGATGAGAAAATATAGGAAGCAAAACACCCAAAAGAACCATAAAAATACAACGTGTCACTTGGGGAGGCCCAGCGGTTGTTAGAAGAATGTAATGATTCTGAAATGAAAACCAGTCAACTTACTGTTGGCCATCAGGGCAACAATGGCATGCGACGTCCCACAGTAGTTAGATGGAGCGCTCTCATTGGCTATAACTCCAAACAGTGCTATTGGTCCATAAGAGGAGAAACCAAAAGCTGCACCAAGGCTGAGAATCCACACCTGGATGGTCAGGAGAGATAAATGTGTGATGATGACCACGTTTGACATGCAGTAATCGATTTTTGTCCTTTGGGATGTTACTGTTACCTTTGAGCTGTTGGGAGTAACTGTGATTCTGAACAGGTACATGGACACGAACATTCCTGCCATCATGCAGATCAGGATGAAATGTCGAGGATTGCCATAGATTCTCACGCCTTGCTGCACAAAAGAAGGACAAATATGCAAAATATAAGCAGAATCCCACGATCGGCCAGTTAAAGGTGTGGTTGTTACTGATTTTTAGTGTTGCAAAACTCTTATTTGATCACAAAATGAGGACGAGAAAGGTTGCAGAGTATTTTTTATGTAAGGATGAGACATTTGAGCCTTGGGATGTGCAAAAGAAGTGGTCTGACACATCACCCTGCTGCACTAACCATTAATGAATACATACCTTTTTTGGAATAATTATAAAGAGCTCTTGCTTTGCTTGGCTCTTGCAAAAAAAATCACTGCAAGAGGGTAGACTGTGACCACTCAGACATTCAAAGTCCTTTGCATGACTGAAATCTCTATAAAGTTATGCAAACAAGTCAGTGTGAAAAGGAAGTGGAGTAGAAGTAGATACCACATATGATGCACTATTAAAATGCAAAAAAGGTCTGCATATTTTGTAATTCATAATGTTAATCGCCCAGCAGAAATCTTTTGAGATTTGTGAAATTAAAAAAGCAGCTCCGATGCACATAGCTGATTCTGAAGGCCAGATAAAATCATTAAATGTACCGCCTCCTTGTAATATCACTGTCTACATCAATCAGCTGTTATTTTTCTAAGCAAGCCGAGCAGAGACAAAAACCGAAGCTGCAGGCACACATCAAAGAGAAGTGAGATGAAATTAGAAGTTTAAAAATGAAGTTAAATAATAAAACCATTAAAGATAAATATAAAAACAAAAAGCAAACTCACTTTGGCCACAGCCTTGTCAGAGAGGTAACCTGCTGCCAGACTCCCCAACAGGCCTCCCACCTCCAGAGCACTCATGTATGAGCTGCCTATGAAGAGGAATACAGTGATTCACAAGAAATAATGAGCTGGACCCTCAGTGTATTTATTAACAGACTCTGGAGGTGTCTTTACTACACCTTTTCCATACCCATGAGTGTTGACTGGCCCTTGTCCTGGATGAGAAACAGCTGGCCCCAGTCGGTGCAGGCCGTCTTCACCCCAAACACCACCAGGTAGGAGACGGACAGCAGCCACAGGTAGGGCGACAGCAGGAACTCAGACAGGGTGCTCTCACTGCTGGAGGATCCTAAACAGGAGGCAGAAGATCGATCAATACCTGTTAATCGTATGTTTTTAAGCCCTTTTTGTATGGGCACTACTATCAATATGACACAGTGGGTGTAACACGATATCCACATAGCTGAGGTGGGGTGACACGGATCTTTTTCCTAATCGGCTTCATACATAAAACATCTCTTTGGCTCAGGCTCACATGCTGAGTTCTCACTTTGCCCAAGTATGTACCGCCAGACTCACACTAGCGCCATGCGAGGGGCACACTGGGTGTAGAGTCCACCCAGTCAGTGACCTTTAGTCATCACACTAGAAACACAAGCAGTACAACAACACACACACATGTCCACAATGCACAGTTATGTGTTATCTGCCTGCATGTTTGAACAAGATTCAGCCACCATCAGAGAAGAGCACTGGACACAACTTGACTGTTAGGAAAAATCAGTCTCACCTCCTTTGCTCTTCTTGGCGGCTGCCTCTATGTTTGGCAGCCCCACATCCTTAGGCTCATTCTTGATAACCAGAAGGCAAACAAAGGACACCGCCACACAAATCATCCCAGAGACGGACAGTATCGCCCTCCAACTGTAGCTCTCAGCCAACACCGTGGCAATAATGGGGCCCAAGCTACCGGCAAGATTCATGCTGCAGGAGAGAACTGCCCACCATGTCCCGAACTGAGACGGCTCGAACCACTGACAGCAGAAAAGACAGAAGAATGACATGAAATCAGGGTATTTCTAACAGGCAGTGTCACAAATTGGTCTTTGATCCAAAGGGAGGATGAATTAACTGGATAGCAGCTAATAAGTGAATGGAAATTATTTGACAGTTGCCATATTACATGTGGTGACTAGATACTGAAATCTGCAACAAAAATGTCCTTTTTGATTGATTGAGCTCCAAGATATTTTAGATTATTTAGATATATTATGTGCAAAAACATCAGTTTTCCACATTTGCGGCTTTGGAGAATGAACAGCCTACACAATAAGAGGTAAAAATGATATGCTCCTTAAGCATTTTACAGAAGATACATGAAAACTTTGATTTCAGTTAAACTTTTTTGTGCTATTGTTTTAAAATCATGACGAATATGCGAATAGAATCTAAACTAGCATTGTATTTTGAAGCAGTTATTTAAATGAAATTAGATTCATTTTAGTCAATGTCAACAGACTATCTTGAACATTCAATGTGTTTTATCTGCAGTATAATTGGGTAAAAACCCAGTGTTTCTAGTGTGACTTCTTCCATTATGTATTTCATGTTCCTGATTTGGATTTGATGTGCTTTTGCCTATAACTTAACCCAGATCACACTTCATGCTGCTGGCAAAAAGTATTATAGTGCCTGTTTCTTCTTTATAACATTTGAGCTAAAAATCTACATCTTGAACCAGATGCCACGACATGGCAGCACGGACAAACTGCGATCTGGGTCATATACCTTTCGCAGCACCCTGCCACAGGGAGGCCAGCCCAGGCCTTGTCCCAGACCGTTGAGAAACCACAGTGCAGAGAAGACAGCGACGGTGGAGGACCAAGAGAAGACCACGTTGATGCCTCCCACCATGAACAGGCCAATGGAGAAGAGCCAGCGGGCACTGATCTGGTCCGAAAGCACGCCGCTGATGAACTTACTGATAGCGTAGGCCAACGACTGACTGCTGGTGATCATGCCTGAACACAGAGAGCGCAGGAGAGTAGGAGACACACACAGCAGATAAAACCTACAGCAGGATATGATATCAGGCTAAAAGCATACCTGCAATACAGAGTTTAATCATTTAAACATGAAACATACGCAAGGACATGCCAATATAACAGCATGGGTAGAAGCTAGTCTGGAGCACACCTGTGTTGTTTAAAAATGTAAAACTGTTGTTAGCTCGTTTACTATGACTGTAAGAAGAATGCATGCAATACTTATGTCTGTCTCGTACCCAGGTCATCCTTATCCAGCTTAATTTCTTCCATTAGAGACGGCATCACAAAGGAGAAAGTCTTTCTGTTAAAGTAGTACAGCGTGTAGCCCACAAACATGGCCAGAAATATAGTGCCTCTGTAGTATCCATAGTTTGCTTTAGCCATGGTTGCAGATTTAGTCCTTTAAAAAGGAGGAAAAAGAAAACACAATCCAGAGAAGGCAGCAAGCTCCCGCTGTTTGACAGACTTCTGCTGCCTGTGACAGTGAACTTTGCTTCAGGATCCACTGTGCAGAAGCAGCTGCTTGCGAGTGAAGAGGGGTTTGCAATCAGCGCGGGAGGTTAATGGTCAACTCCTCTGCCCTGCGGCTGATTGAATCTGGGTTTGCTGCCATGTGCTGCAGGCCGGGCAGGTTTGGAAAAGGAAACCATCAATTTTGTGGCACGAACACTGAATGTGATGTGTAGTTTCCTTGAGGCAAATCAGTCCTTCTGTTTCAATAGTGGCCTTGGCATTGTTTTGCTTTGTTGCTGTTTGTTCATGTGAGGATGTTATGGAAGGAATCCTCTGATTCGGATGTTTAATGATTTACTGGGGAGTCCAATAGGTAGAGCAGAGCAGGGGGAGGCTCCTCTGCAAATGAAGTGAACTGTGGTGATCCTCATCAGCACAAGACCTGCTGGACAGACACAGAAATGATTCAACTATAGTATTTGTTGTTGACAAACGTGTACTCAGTTACAAATATGACATGAATAAAGGATAAATACTACTGTATGAATTAGTCAAATATGTCAGTTAAGTTCAAGTTAAGCTAAAATATCACAATTAACAGTAAGTATTATGTAAAAAAATAAAGTATTCTATACTTTAGTGCCAACAAACCAGCAGTATCTTTGTCTCCAGCGCTTCTTTCTTTACCTGAAGGTCATAAACGCCCTTTTTACTAAATAACTTCGCGTGAGTTTGCAGTGGTGATGTACAGAGGCTCAGTTCATATAGTAGGTGTAGTCTGTGCAGCTTCCGCATCATGTGATGAGCTGGCTCCGCCCGGAACTGACGTCACCGACACGACTGGATGAATGAGCTCTTCTGTTCCAAACACAGCGTCCTGTTTCAGCAGCTGATGGTGGATATATTAACTGTAAACCACATAAATGATTGTTTTTGACATGCAAAGAAGTAGAAGTTAGCCATCACTGGTTGTTTTTACTTAAACACGAATTAGTTTGGGTGTTATCGTTTGCTAAATATTCACCTGCAAGCTTGTTACAGAGAGCTGAATATGTAATTAAATAATACACCGATTCTGTTTTTCTTTGTATTCTAATGATATATACCGTATTAGACATTTTAGGTAAATCTACAATGCCGTCTGAAGCCCATTTTCAATTTAGCTAAACCTTCATTCTATCTGTGAAAATTACAAAAAATAAAAAAATTAATAAATATTTCTTTAAAAACATTATTATTATTATTATTATTATTATTATTATTATTATTATTATTGTTATTGTTATTGTTATTGTTATTGTTATCGTTATCGTTATCGTTATCGTTATCATTATCATTATCATTATCATTATTATTATTATTATTATTATTATTATTATTATTATTATTATTATTATTATTATTATTCAATCTTTTTGCATATGGACCACATTAGACCAGTGCCAGAACTAATACCACTTTACTTAGATGGTTCATATCTGGAATAGAGAGGCTTAAAATTCCTTGAAACGCTGTTTCTAATTTAGGAAACGTTTACACTATTAGCTAAAATACAAAAACAAACAAAAAACTAACAAACAAAAATACAAACAAACAAAAAACAACCTTGGTTTGATTATTTGTTTGTTTGTTTGTTTGTTTTTTCATTTTCACAATAGGATCAACTTCACAAATTTCAAAGTGGGTCTCAGACAGCATTTATTTAAAATGTCTGGCATGGTTTTCAGCTCTGAAGGTTTTCCTTTAACTGTTGGCTCAGAAACCACCAATCAGAAGCTGCTTTTAACTGAGGACTTTAACAGTCACTTAGAACACAGGAGACTTATTCCCTTTGTTTAATACTCTTCCTGTTTTTTTTTCATTTTCACGCAAAACTCAATGAAAATCTACTAATGCTAAGGTTTTTTTTGTTTGTTTATATATGTATATTACTGTGAACTATGAACACTGTAGTCTAGCTAGGGCCTCCTCCTTGCTTCGTTCCCATGACAACAGACAAACATCTCGAAATTGACGGCATTAAACTGCGGCCGCATTTTTAACATTTACTCTGCCCTTTCAAGTCACCGAAAGCTGGTTAACAGCTAACTACTAAAGCTATCGCTCAGTTAGACGGATTTCTTCTCAACAACTCTTCAACAATCGGGGATCATGGTAAGTTTAACGTTAACGTTGAAATCAGGAACCATGTTGTGCCACTTTTTCAGGACTCCACCTCACTGTCCTTGCTGTTAGTCCTCACAGAGACTCAGCTCCTGCTCCACCACCTCCAGGGCCAGGTCTTTTCCCGGCCGGTACCGCACGCTGGCCCCCAGCGCCCGGGTGGATGAAACCCTGTTCGGGGTCCCATCACCAGTGAGTGTGCAACCAGCCACATCCCAGCACAGAAGGTTAAATGTGACGCCTTTTACTGCACACAACTTTATCACTAGTGATGCTCTGGGTTTATCACTACAGCTAGACAGACGTGCAGACCCAGACAGCAGGACAAAGAACTGGCCCCAGGAGAAGAAAGAAGGAGAGACTGTTCAGATCATCACCAAAGACCTCATTCGCAACCTCAGGTAGGATGTGCCGATGTATCTGTAGATATGAACGCATGTTTTAATGGAAAAGCTACATTACATTTGAAAACAACACATAACGAATTGGAAAAGTGTGTGCTTCTTGATAATCAGTTCCTATAATTTAGAGCTACAGAAGAGATGAAAAATGCTGATCGTGATTCTGTAAAGGTGTTTGCAGTAGACGGACTTCCGGGTCGCTGCTTATGCGGTTGCCCAGACAACAGCTTTCTATTTTTTTTGTGTGTATTTGTATGTGTAGCGTTTTAGTACTTTGTCTCGGAAGTCTGCGAGAGTATATGTTGTCTCTCAGACTGACCCCATGTGTCCGGCTGCTTTTTCCCCCTCTTTTTTTGTTTTCTAATTTTTGTAATTTTAAATGTTGCGCGTGCGTTTTTTGTAATTTATACGTTTAATTGTATTTATTCTATTTTCACTCTCATGTGCTACTACTATTGTGCAGTTGTTGCTACCAAGTTCAACTTGCCTTAAATTTCCTCCAGGGAACAAATGCGTTTTGTTTAAAAAAAAAAAAAAAAAAATCGAACTGAATATCAAAATCACACCTAACAAACATTATGGGCTGTAGAAGTGGAGTGCAGATGTTAGTGCTTTAAAACTTGTATTCTCTGTCAAGGCCAGCAGAGGGAGACTCTGAACTCCATACTTCACACTAAAGAAGTACACAGGCTGTCTGTAATAGACATACTGTATCTGCATGTTGATTGTGTTTCTGATTTAGAACTTTGACTCTGTCTCAGCTTGTTTAGCTGTAACATTTTTGGCTGCTCAAGAATATCTTTCACCGAACTTCAGTGGTTCTAAAAAAGCACTAAGGAGTTGACTAATTTTTAAAACTAAGTGGATTTTAGCCTGTTTGCAAATTGAAATAGGCATCCCAGTTAATGTTAATCACTGTTGAATTACTAATGCACCTTGCTAACCAAGCACGCTAACTAGCGTTTGCTGTGCTAATACAGTTTTTCTCAATTGATAAGACACTGTTCCTGAAAAATAGCACACATTTCCCAACACACTGCACACTATTTTCTTTATTTGAACACAATTCACAAAGCACTGCACACTTGTGTCAAAAGCGCACTATTGTGAAAATTTGAATTTTGTTTTCAAAATGAAGACACAGAGCAAAAGTAGGACACTGCACTGCTAAATACAAAACACTCCTCTCTCACTGTGTTTTCACATGAAGTGTAAAAAAACTGATACAGTCCTCAAAAATGATAACTTAAACACAAATGCATCCTATAAATGAATCAGAGGGGGCCATTGCAGTGCCTGACTGTACATTTCAAAATAAAAATAATGTTAGACAAGGGCTGCATAGTGCTGTAGTGGTTAGCACTTTCGCCTTGCAGCAAGAAGATCCCTGGTTCGCGTCCCGGCTTTCCCGGGATCTTTCTGCATGGAGTTTGCATGTTCTCCCTGTGCATGCGTGGGTTTTCTCCGGGTACTCCGGCTTCCTCCCACAGTCCAAAAATATGCTGAGGTTAATTGATTATTCTAAATTGCCCGTAGGTGTGAATGTGAGAGTGCTTGTTTGTCTTTGTATGTGGCCCTGCGACAGACTGGCGACCTGTCTAGGGTGTCCCCTGCCTTCACCCGAGTCAGCTGGGATAGACTCCAGCCCCCCCGCGACCCTAGTGAGGATTAAGCGGTGTATAGATAATGGATGGATGGATGGATGCTAGACAAAAAAAAATACAGCACTGTATTGTACACAGTACAGTATGGAAATATTTACACCACGTCTGCATCAATTCTTTCAGCCTGGTCAGGCCACAGGACCTCATCAACATCACAAGCTATGTTTTCTCTGGAAAGAAGGACCTAGTGTGTCTGATCCATCCCTCACATGCATCAACAGAAACATCACCACATGCCATGACCATTGATTGCAAGAGATTTTCCCAAAGTATGGCTGCTGCTCATATACCTTCCACCTCCATGTAGAGAAGAATTTTTCTATAGGATCCAGAAAGGGAGAATATGGCGGCAGAAAAACCACAATAACTTGAGGGTTCATATTGAACCATTACCTAATCAATAGTCCTCTATGAAAACTAACATTGTCCCAGACAACAACAAAAACCGTGTTTTCTTGCCAAACGCCCTGCTGCACCCGTGTCAGTAGACCCTCTCAAGTCCATCTAGGAAAGTCAACAAATGCTGGGTGTTGTATGGGCCCAGAACTGCATGACTGTCAGTTACTCCCAGATTGCTTATTGCAGCACAGAGGGTTACGTTGCCCCACACTGACCTGGGACCTTGACTATAGCCCGTTGTCCAATGATTTCTCCCTCTTCTCCTCCTCTTGGCCAGGTTGAAACCAGCCTCATCCACATAGATGTATTCATATATTCAGAATCCAACTGAAAAACTTTCTGGAACAAACGCACACAAAACAGAGAAAAAGTCAGTCATGTACACTTTCTGTAATTTTACCAGCACTTGTGAAGCAGAATTATGCATTAGATTTTTTACAGTATTTTCAGAACATTTCTGGCTGCTTGTATTGTTCCAGTATAGACATGTCACTGAAGTGACAAACAACATTTACATACAATGTAAAGTGGTCCAGGACCAGGTGCATGGGCAGATTCTGGTTCTGGTTCTGGTTCTGGCCGTGGTCTGGCAGTGGGTGACGCTGCGGTGGTTACATCCACTTCTCTTCTACACTCTCTGCTAACAAACTACCACCTGTCGTTTTGCCAGGATCCCACGCCACGACCCTTCAGGAGAGATCATGATTCTCCCATCAGCAAAGCTTGAGCGAACCCCAATGTCCCGGGGTCTCGACAAGGTGGAGAGAGAGGCTCTGAAGCAGGAATATCAGAGGAAGAAAGAAGAGGAACTTGTAGGAAACATGGCTCCAATATATTTAAAAGATGTAATTTGACTTGCACAATAATAACACACTAAGCTTACTCTGGCTTTATTCATGTATTCCTTATCCAGAAAGCTGCAGAGGAAAGAAAGCATCGGATTTATAAGGCGGACCAGTCCCATAAGGAGAACCAGGCACTGACTGAGCTGGAGCTGGAGGCCCGGGATCGTGCACAGCGTCTGGTGGAGCGGGCCAATGCCTTGAGGATGGAGCAAGAGGATGAGATCAAAAAGCTCAACCAGGTAGGAGGCAACTGTGGATGGCAAAATGACAAAAATACAAAGAAACTGGGCAATGGACATGAACAATCACACTTCTGTGTGTGTGATTCCCTCAGCTGATTCAGGGTGCTCAGTGTCAAGCCATACGTGACGCCCAGATGCAGGAGAAGAAACAGCTGGAGGCGGAGATGGCAGAGGAGGAGAAGCGTTTGGACATCATGATGGAGGTAGAGCGCCGCAAGGCTTTGGAGACTGTGGACAAGATTGATGAGCTCCGCAAACAACAAAGGATCAGGTAAAGAGAGCACATACAAACACACGTATGTTCTGAAACTGTGACTTTAAAAAAATCCCTCCTATGTTTCTGTAACCTTCTGATTCAACAAACCCATTTACACCATTGTCATCATATCATTTCCTAATAGTGTGGCTGCTGATGAGCATTGCCACCAGGTGTGTTATATTTCAGAGGAATGCAGCAAATCTATGACCAAATCAAGCAGCATCTGGAAGAGAAGCAAGTGGAAGACGAGATAAAAGAGCAAGAGGGACAGCAGATACGAGAGAAGCAGGAGAGAATGAACGTGGAAGACCTCGAGGTGCACATGCTTCACACACGCAAACACGCCAACACACATGTAGTACATGCTCAGGGGGGATCTGCAACCACATGTACTGTAGATAAACTTGCACTGGAGTCAGTTTCTTCTTCCAGGCCCTGGAGAAGAAGAAGTTGGAGCAACAGCTTCTGCAGGAGGAGATCATGCGCATAAATGCTGAGACTATGAGGGCCAAGGAGCAGAGGAAGGAGGAGGAGAAGCTGGCTACCCTTAGAGCTATGGAATACATCAAAAACAAACAGGTCATTATACAGAAAATATACAATTTGGCATATTTTTGATTTATTCTATCATGAAAATAACAATTTCCTTTCCTGTTGCTCACATTTTGTTTCATATTTCCATTACCTGACCCCTGCAGGAGCGGGAAGCAGAATATGAAGCAGAGCAAAAACGAATCAAAAAGGACAAGGAGTTGGAGATAGCCAGGCTGAGGGCCCAGCAAGAAAAAGCAAAAGACTACAAGGCAGAGCAGGTCAGGAATAAAACCGCCAGCTGATTGAAAGTCAATGGATGGGGCACCTGCTCAGCTTATTTTAATAACATTATCAGATGTACTTAGCTACTTGTGTTTGTGGATTTGAATGAAGGATGAGCTCCGTGCTCGGAGGAACCAAGAAATTGCAGACAGAGAATGGAGGAGAAAAGAGAAAGAGCTGGCTGCAAAGAAAGCGCAGGAGGAAGAGATGCTGAGGGAGGCTCGCTTGGAACAAGTTCACAGCAAAGAGCACTGCCTGTCCATCGAAGCTGCCCGGGAGAAGGCCGAGTTTGAGAGGGTGCTGAAGTAAGGAAAAAAACAAGACAACTAAATTTCACATAGTTACAACAACATCTCCTTTAATTTTTTCTTTGCCACTTGTACCTTCCTTCACACAGGGCACAGCAGGAGGCGATAGCCAAACAGAAGGAGCTAGAGGAGAGGCAGCATCAGAAAGCACATCGACATGCACAGGCCATCCGACAGCAGATGAGGGAACGCGAGCTTTCAGCCATAGCAAAGCGCAGCGACATCTTCAAAGAGGCTGACCGGCTCATTGAGGAAGCCCGGCAGAGACGCGTGCGCCTTGATGAGATTAAAAAGAAGAAGCTTCAGCAGCTTAAGTAAGTTTGCGCAGGTGAACAGGGTTGATATTTTTACATTAATGTCATTGAGCTCCACTGTGAGTGTGCAGTAAATTATTACATCTGATATGTGTTTGTCAACGTGCAGGGCTACAGGACTCCCGGAAAAATACGTCAGTGAAGTGGAAAGAAAGGCCCAGATTAACAAACTCTGATTCACACACCAGTCCTAACCTGGTACCACATTCACCTGGTGGCTCTAAGAACGAACATGTTTAATCTGAATCAGAAACACTTGATCACCAAGGGAAAATTGCTTGCTGATGTATTTGCTTAGTAAGTTACTGTTAATTTAAGATTTTTTATGTAACTAAGGTGCACAATCAAATCAACAGATTAAACGACTTTTTCCACATGACTGCTTCCTTACACACACACTGACTCCACAGCAGACTGGATACAATTTTTAGTTTTTATTTAGGCTAGTATTTCCCTTTCAGTTGAGTCATATTCTTCCACTTATCAGTGACAGATCCCCTTTATTATTATTATGCATGACAACAGAAAGGAATTCAACTTATGTTAGGGCTAGGATGACACTTTACACACAGGTCAAAGCATGTAAGGAAGTTAAGTACATCAAGGTAAATAACAGGCTCTTATTTCAGACCATTCTTGACAAAGAACTGGATGTAAGGAGACCTAATTTCTTCATCTTAACCATCTAAACACACAACCTACAGGAGTGTTTATGGATCTAATCAAGCTGTCATGAGAACACCAAAGGTTCCACCAGCCTGTCTCTTTCTGCCTCCTTGTTTCTTACGCATCAACAAAGGAGGAAACAGGACTAGGGGAGTGGGTGGAGGACAGATAGCTGGGGTCTCCATCTAAAAGTTTTCAATTCATCATGTTCACATCTGTACACGCAAGAAAAGAAAAAAAAGGTAATGGTGACCGAGGGAAACATCACAACACCTGGCATACACGGACCTCAGTACGAGGAGGGTTCAGAGTAAATACATACACACGGTACAGTTATGGGCCCTGGGGTTTGGTAGCCGTGGTCCCGTCCTTGCACATACACAGATACAGTCTCACACAAGCACTGTACACGGCACAAGAGGTCACCTAAATACATGGAGCCAATGAAGGAGAGCTAATATCTAGGATGGTGGATTGGATAGCCCAACACAGGCTGAGAGGAGGGGGTTTAAAATTCTTATTTAAACCTTCAGGTCACACTCGCAGACACACACACACAAACACAAACACACCCTCAGTCACACAGTGACATACGTCTGTATGCATTTAAAACTCCATAAAGCTACACGCCTGTGCAGAATATACTATCATTACTTAGTGTTGCTAGCTATAGCCATTGAAATGGCAATATATGTTCAATATTATATGTAACCTTTTTTCCTCAGAATATACAATGATGAAATGCATTATACAGACAAACGAGACAATGTAAGCTGTTCACATGTTCAGTACATCAAAAGTAAGAGCTTCTCTACATTAATTTCTTCATGAGTGCAAAATCCAATGCTCCTCCACCTACTTCAAAGGTTCATTGCTGAGCTTTAGCAAGTCCACTTCTGCACAAACCATAAAACGATAAAAAAAAAATTACATTAACACAAAAAAAATCTAAATAAGTATTCATAAATATGGAATGTGAAAAACAAACATGTGGTCCAATTTCTTTCAAACAATACAAATAAAAGTCCTTCAATGCAGTTAAATGTTTTCTCTTGTAACACGACAACATAATAAAAAAATAGTACTCAAAACGCGAGTGGGCTGTTGCTTGCTTGTGGCCCCTGTTGTGAGTAGAAGACCATGGGAAGCTGGTGAGGAACACAAAGAGAGAAGGACAGATGGAAGGATGGTGCGGGGTCAAATTGTGGTGGTGGTGGGGTTGTTGGGTGTTCACATGCCATAACCGAAGCTGGGCTGTGGAGGCTGGCCGTAGCCTGGAGCTGCTGTGTAGCTGTAGCCGTAGGTCTGCTGTGGAGGCACGGCCACGTTGGGCCCTGCTGTGAGCATGAGCTGGGGTGTGCCTGCAACAGAAACATCAAAATTATGAGTTAAAAACTGCACAGCGGTGGTCATATTGTCAAATTCATTCTCTAGGTTTCATTAATATGTCCTCAGAGCTGGTGAAGGCAGGATTACAGTAACACAGTTATGATCTGATGTGGGCTTTTTCTTTACCATAAACGATGGGTTGAGACTCTGTAGCCTGCTCCTCCTGTTTCCTCAGAGACTCAGAGGCTTCGAGTTTGTCCACCTGTGGGAAACACGACAACAGTGAATGTGTCAGACTTCATTTAAACTGCTGCCGATGGGGCTCTTTAAGAGCAAGGGCTGAGACGCCGGGTTTGTAAAAACTGACCTCCGGGTTATTTCACTGGCTGACGGATGGGACCATTCCTGACAGGCGAAGACGAATACAGTCCAGATTTATTTAAAAAACAGGCTGCAGGAGGCAGGCCTTGCTAATGTGTTGGAGGCCCTCTACGAGGCAAGAGGAGTAACTACAACTAGAGAGCTACTCTATCAAGCTTGGCTACAGCGGTCTATCAGATAGTCATCCACTTATTTGTGGAAAGAGGTGGGGAATAAGGAGGGGAGACAGAGACAAACAGCTACTGGGCAATAATGGTCCCACCATCCAGCCACCCAAAACATCTACTCTCACACGTTGGGAATGTAAGTATGTAGAGAACCAACCCCACACCAGTGCAAACAGACTCACTAGGATTTATGTTGTTCCCCGTTGGATGGTTTGTCCATCTCTCAGCAGAGGATTTAAACACGACGAGCTTTTGGGATTCATTCTTTATTAATGGATTAATCTAAAGATTACCAGAAAATAGTGAAAATGGTCATTTTAACAATCAGCAATGATGTTATAAATTGCATAACTAATTCATCACCTAATTTTGTTATCTGTGGTTGAAGCTATCAAAAATATCTGGGGAGGTTTTTGCCAACATCTGTTGTCCTATTGGCTTATTCTATGGTTTGCATTCTATCCTAAGTGCAACGTGTTTAAAAAAAACACCAACAAGACTTCGAGTGTGTTTTTACATTTTAAGAGGCATGTGGCTGTCACACATGGCCCAAATTAAGATACTGGCTGAGTGCAAACAGCTCTTTGAAGCATGTAAAAGCCTCGAGAATCTAGTTGCCAAACCTGCCTGTTTTATTGCTTTAGTATTTGCTGAACAGCTCAGAGGCAGAAAATGACGGGGAAAGGGCGAAAGATAAGCGCTAAAACAATTCAAAGAGTTAAGCAGCCAGTGAAAAACTTCAGATATTACCCTCATTACCCACAGCTGATGGTGTTCAATAGTGATGAAATCAGTCAGACTGTGCTAAATAATGCATCAGGACAGCTTTCCTCCTACGGTGGTTTTGGGTTCAGTTCTCTACATACTGTCTGGTTCACTACTACAGACAGTCAATCTGGTTAAGCAGGCCGTTTCATTTGAGAAGAGAAGGGTTGAGAGACATGCTGAAGCAGCAGTTTAGTTTATTTTCTTCTTGAAGAGTGCATGAGAAAGAAAGACAGAAGCAGAGAGCCATAGTGGAGGGAGTGTGAACGAGGGTGGAAGGGATGGTTTTGTACAGCCACTTCAAGGTTTCCAAAAGCAGGCACAGCCAACAACGATGTCTCCTAGCCTGGCCTGAGTGCTGCTGATGCTACCAAGGGAGGGGAAATGCATGCTTGTCGCTCTACATGGTATGTACTGTTTCCCCAAAGGATATACCTAAGCTAAATATTATTTGCAGTCATATGCTGGAGTTGTTTGTCGCTTGAAAACCTTGCTTTACGGAATAAAAATATATCCCTCTCAAAATGCTTGTCTCTAGTGTTTCTAGCTTCTATTTCCTGGGTTTTCTGTAACATTGGGACAAATTCAGCAGTAGAGCCAGACGTTGGGAAAAATAATAAAAAGGTCTCTGAAAAAATGGTCACTTGATTAAAATATTGCCTCTATTACTGAAATTAGGTCTTACACTTAGCTGCAGTCTATGCTACTGCACCACGGTCCAGACACACATATGAATATGCCCCCACCCAGTTTCAGTATAAATACATAATTAAGGATTAATAACATCGTATGTGTTTAAAACCCCCACAAACCATTACAGGGTGAAAACATATGCTTCCTGAAATTATGCTGGACCAAGTCAGGATGACGGCTTGCAGCAGACTGCAGCTGAGTGGTGTTACAGGACAGTTTAACGTTAGAATTCATCTACAAGTCTGTGAGAAAAGGACCTGGTCATAGCAGGTGAGGTAGCTACCCAGAGTGGAGCTCTTCACCCACCGCTATACAGAACTGATGGGCATGCTGGCTGAAGTGGATGGCTCAGTTTCACATTTGACAGAAATATGATAAAAGGGTTTGCTCACTGTGGCAAATCCACAGAGAATTAATAAGCGAGTCTGCAGTTACCCATAACTCTGTGGAACTGAACAGCATTCATCTTATTGTCTCGGTTTTCTGGCGCACAGTTTTGTTTCACTTTCACTGTAAGCATTATGTTGATGCCAGCTGCACGAAATGTATTCTGGAGCAAAAAGCTCTAGTTTGTAAACCGAAAGCATGATACCTTAAGGGTGTGTTTACTCTTTTTGTTTCCTGCTGTCCTTACACAGTCCAAAGAAATCATTTCAGCAAGGCTTATTACAACAATTTAGCAATGACCTCTTTAACATTACATGATGCTTAATTACTGTTAACAAGGTGCAGGTTTATACAACAAAGTCGGTAAATTGACAAATCAGCCCTCTAAACCCCAAAACCCATCAGCGGGTTTCAAAGTTTAAATACATTGTGAAAATGATACCATTTCTCAAAGCCAGAAACTGTAAAAAACCATTGTAATCATTTATCAAGAAGTCATTTGAATATAAAAGTCTTATTTCCATTTACACCATTATTCAGAGCCCTGTAGAAACAAAAAGGTAAAAACAGAAAGAATTGTAAGACTTTCTTTAGTCCTTGAACTACTAATCCGTGGCATCTTTCGAGATCCTTCACTATATCTAAGCTTAAAATTGTGATATTTCATCAACGCCACTTCATTCTACATGTCTAATTTAAAAATTCACCAAAAACAAACTGTTTGTTCTTATCAGATTTAGTAAAAAACAATACATTCTCGGTTCCTCAGTATAACCAAGAAGCGATTACTGACTCAGCTGTGACCAACCGTCACGAGAAGAATTCAGCTGATTGGAGACAAATATGTAAACAAATTCAAAATACGTAGTAAAATATGCATCGTATCTACAGTCATCATTTTCTTCTAGTACTAGAGGCATTTAGCAAAATGCTGATGTTAATTCCAGGTAATCAGACAAATTCAACTTTAGCCATTTCTCATTTTTATGATTTATGGCATTATGACTTTGTCACTGCACAGAAGACATTTTTGAATTCTCTCTACTTCTAGCCATGGTTGTGCCGTCTTCATAGAGGTGTAGGACTTAATATTGAGGATTAAAGGTGTTTGTTTTTCGGGGCCTAACTATAAAGATGGCTAATGCTGGCTAGTTTTAGTTGGGATCAGACTTAATAATGTAATGACATGTCTGTGCAAATGTGGGCACCTCACTGGAACATGGGACCACTTTAACAACCAAAATGTTCACAGTAATCTGTTAAACATATGGTGTCTCAGTAGGTAAATCCTGTCAGTAATTATCACTGATGACTTAGATGCAACACCAAGAACATTTTCACATGTCCTCTTGGTATTAGTTGTGCACCTGTCTGATTCAATAACCAGTTCTTCATTTCCTGTCCTGAGCCATCACTGACACCAGCAAACCAAGCAGGGCCTTAAGTGGTGGGTGTGAAGAGCCCCACTCTGGAGTGTCGTGGGTTGGTAGGTGGTCTAGTGGAGATGTGGAGTATACAGTCAGAAGCAGCAGAGTGACATGGGGGGAGAGGAGACATGCAGTTTCTGCTAATTTTACTCCTCCAAACTACAGGCTACAGGACAGGGGACGGGTCAAAAAGAATGATTAGAAAATGGATTCGACTTTCACCTTTTCCTTTATCGCATCAACCTGGAAAGGAAATTCAGAGAGGCAACTTAAGGAGGAAAAAACAAATGGGAGTCTCCCAAAACAGAAATTGACAGAGAGAAAAAGAGCAAACAGAGGACTTATCACTTAAAGAAGAAACACAAAAATCCTAAGAGTGACGCAGGTAATTAATGCCACTTTTGATACAAATGCAGACTTGAGATTAATCTGGTACTGTGAATTTTACCTTGTGTCTCACACTAGTGTAAAAAATAAGATACAAATGTTGACTATCAGGGCATTTGATAAGTCTAAATACTTCAATTAAACAATGTACAATTTAAAAATTAAAATATAAATAATTTGCAAATTAATCACTGAAAATATAGAAATTATTTCTTGTTTTACTCTAAACCAAGAATTTTGAGTAACTCACAGCTAGAGACTGAGATATTTCACTGTAGTAGTCCAAGTTTGGCACATAAATGCTATAAAATTTCTGAAATTTTTTACTCAGGTCTGCTGTCTGTTTTGAAAGCAACACGTGGGTTGTATATATTTTGCCATGTAACAGAGATAAATGGCATGATGAGCAACACAGCAGTTATGAATCTCCTTGGTAACACATTTGTATGGAAAAGTAGCTTGAATGAATGGAGACCCAAATGAAGGAAAACACCAGTGATGACACATGATGACTGACAGAAGCATAGGAAGATGAGCATGAATGGAGGAAAGAATTGGCAATATTGGGGAGGCCTTATGTTTGATTGTGTGTCAGGGATACTATGTGACACTGCCTACAGTGAAATAGTATTTGCAAATATATTTTAGAAGCTTCTATCACTTCTTTTACCTACTATATGTGTAATAATCCTGGGCATCAACCAATGAAAAAGTATTTTAAATTCAATGTAATATTCACTTCTTTCTGTGGTTCACCCAACCGAATAACTCTAACATGGTAAACGTTAGACACGTTGGTCTCCACATAGGTACGGGTTGGATGATGTAGGTTTGCAAATACTATTTCACAAACCTTTGCACCTAGCAGCAGGGAAGATCCACTGTCAAAATGTAGCTTTTCTGTCCCACCAAAACTCCAAATTATCTTCTTCTACTGCAGCTATTTTAGAATTGCAAACGGTATCTATACCACGAGTCAATGTGCTTGGTTCTTTAGAAACCTTCTCATAAAGCCAACTACTTGATACAATACTCACAATCTGGCTAACCCACCTTACTGAGATACTCCCTCATGACCTGGATGAAGTATGGCATGGAAAAGTCCATGATGTTGTGTCGCCAGGCGGTCTCCAGCACCACATCGGGCCGCAGCAGGTCGTAGCAGGTGAATAGGCAGGCGGCAAAACACTCCTTCTTGTCTTCCTTCAGGAACCAAGCCAGGAGCTCCTCTGCCAGCTCGGTGTCTTTGGACTCTGATGCGTACTGCATGGCATCCTGCAGAGAGAACAGCAGAATTACGGGTCAATAAACCAACTTAGAGGAAGTGTCTACATCGGCCGTTGTACATGTCAGCACCATTTGTTTGCTTCTGGAATGAAACGCAATCTTGTGATTTAGATTACTTCTAACAACTGGAGTATCTTCTGCAAGTTAGAATTTATTTTGTAGCTATGCACCTTGTAGAGCTTGTCCTTCTTGCAGAGTTCGACACTCTGTTTCCAGCGGTTGTTTCCCTTGAAAAGGTAGGCTGCGATCCTCCTGAATTCAATCAGCTCATGCTTCTCCAGGCCCTGGGCCAGCGAGATGTTGTCAAAGTTGTCATAAGCATCGATGGAGGTGCGTAGTGCCTAGATAACAGAAGGGGGCAATATGAGTAAGAGCCACGCAAACATTAACTGCTGATGAAAATTGCGGAAACTGAAAATTTTGTGTGCTGTACTGGCAATAAATCAAACACTGTTGGAGCAACACACAATGAGAAAAGGATCACATCATACCGCATAGTCTTCCTCAATGATGAAGAGGTTGTTAAGTGCCTCATTCACCGACTTGTTGTTGTGATTCTGGACAGACCTTAAGTAAGGTTTAACCAGAGGCAGCTGTTTGACCTAAATAAAGAATCAGAATAAAAACCATCAGAGTCAGTTATCATTTTGTCACCTATCAGCCGTCTCCTATATGTGGGAAAATTCAAGCATCACGTTACCTCAGCGAGCCACACTAGCACAAATTTTTTATCATTTTAACTGAAGCTAAGAAGGACATGATTACAAAGAACTGCTTAAAGAAAGCAATAATGGCCCCAGACCTTGCTGAAGAAGTTGACAGCGCGTGTGTGATCCAGTCTTGGAGAGAGGACAATGAGCAGGTCGTTCAGTAACAGCGGTTTGTACTCCAGATAGTAATGGATGGCCTTGTAGTACAGCTCCACATTGGCAACCTACAATAACAAACACATAATCTCTACCTCAGTAACAGGACAGTGCTGGGCTGTTAATAGTAGAACTTGTTACCATAAATCACACAGTTTTATGTTTTGTTTTTATCACCTTGGTGACAATGTCTTTGAACTGGCCCTCTTTCCAGGCATCAGCTGGGTGGTTCATCATGGTGATGATGGCATTATCGTATTCCTCATACTTGTCATAGAGGAAGACCAGCTCTGCCCAGAGGTGGGCTTGCTCGGCTGCCCTGAGAACCTGACATACACACAAACACAGATTACTTCATGAACTCGTTCAACTTTTTTTTGTGAGAAAACTCTCAGATTGGTTAGTTAAAATAAAGACTTAAGGCAAAGTTCATAGTAAATCTGTTTCCCACGCCTACCTTTGGAATGTTAACACGGGACCAGAAGAGCTCCAGGTGTTCCCTCATCTTCTGGGGTTTGAATTTGGAGTAGAGGATGGCCAGCTCAGTGAACATACCCATGTGAGCACGCTCCAGCCCCAGGGCAGCCTCCAGCATGGTGATCAGCTCCTCAAAGTAACCACGGTCCTGAAGGATACAGACAGACTTAACAGCATGATCCATACCCCTTACAAAAACTTTCATTCTTATTTTTCAACAGAGGAGAGTTTATGTCAAGTATTTATGTGAAGTATTTCAATTAAGATACATCACTATAGAAAACTTATGTTTGCAAACAATTTTACTGACACAAAGGCATAGCATAACAGAATTTAATTTGCAAGCTCTAGTATTTACATACAAGACAAGAGCAACTGAAAATCCTACTGTCTTGTGCATTACATGACTGACTGATTTTCATGACTGCACCATGCATTTACAAATGCGCAGCCAGCATCGGCTTACAAGACACAGTTAAACATAGATCCTGCATTCCATAAAAAAATAACAACAGACCTAAATTCATTTTTAGCAACACTTCACTTAACATTGATTTTCTTCTGTCATAGTAACAGGGAAAACAGGAATGATTCTGATGTGTCCCTGACAGTTAGCCTGTGTACCTGGTAGTAGTTGATTAGCTCCTCCAGTTCATCGGCATGGACGACAATATGCAGGCCACACATTTGGGCGAGACGGAACTCCTTCCCATCTACACAAGCAAAACACACCTAGAAGAGCAGATAATCAAATCAAACATCTTGCTTAACGTACCCGAGAAGACAATACACGGTACTGAGTGCTTTTTCTTTACTGGCAGACAGACAGCTTAGTGTCAGACAGAAAAGGGGAAAATTAAAACTTAGTAAATAGTTAAACTAAAATTCTTAGGTTGTTCCTCACCTCCTTCCAGGTGCGAGTGCTGTTGGCTTTGCGGGCTCCATCCACAGCTGCCTGGTATTCTCCCAGGTGCACCAGAGTGGAAGCCAAACGGCCAAAGTTGGAAACATTGTTGTAAAGCAGTTTAGCTGCTTCGTACATCTTGTCGTCATAGCAACGATCTCCCACCTGAAGGAAGATGGAGGCAAGATCAGTTAAGTGGCAACTGTCAACAAGTGAACGAGAATTAAGTAGTATCTGAGTGTGTGCTGCATGTGTGTGTGTCTCCCTGGGCCTACTTGTTGAATGTGAGCATTATTGGGCCCATTGATGAACTCTTCCAGCTCAGCCAGGCGATTGGTCTTGGCCAGAGCAAAGATCAGCTCTGTTTCAACATACGACTCGCGGGCCTTCTTGCGGGCCATCTGCAGAAACTTCACCAGGTCCTCCCAGTTTCCTGCACCAAACAATTAACTCTCATTATTTTCATGTGCACATCAATTTAATGTACATTTAACAAAACACAAATAAAAAGGCTTCATGACTTAAAAAAACAAATGTTACGCACAAGTCCTTTACATCAAAGCAACAAGCTGCTGATATGACAAAGATCATCTTACCGCTTTGTGCTGCAGCTTGTCCCACCTCCATGTAAGCAGATGGGTCATCAGCCTTGATGTAGGAATCAATGGCTTCTTTGACCAGGCCCTTCTGAAGCTGGGCCTTTGCCAGCTGACTCCAAACTGGGGGCTCATTACAACGCTCAGCAAATTCATAAGCTCTGTCCAGGTTACCAATGTGTTCAATCAGAACCTGTACACAGGACAACATTCAGATCACTGAATATTAATAACTACAACACAGATGGAGTTCAATCAAAGCTTAGGCCAAAATAACAACTTTAAGGCCCATTACAGTCGAGAAGGAACACACTCACCTGCACAGCAGAGGTGTTGACATCAAATTTCCTAAAAATAGCAAAGGCCTCCTCAAACAGCTCATTGCTGATGGCAATGTTTGCAATGTCTGGGGCATCGTAATTGTCCAGACGGTTAATGTACTCCATTACACGTGTCCGATCAGCCTTAATTGCCGTCAGAATGAGCAGATTCTGGAGGTTTCTGAAATAACCAAGACAGGAAGCTTTTTGGTGAATGTCTTATAAAATATATAAAATACAATTTCATGTGCATTTTGAACATTCTAGCAGTTGAAGAAATGACAAAAAAAGCAGTTTTTATGCAAAAAGACAACTCTGAGCAGTTCACTGTATTATGTCCAAGACTTTGAAAAACAGGTTGAAAACACTATTTCCTTTGTATCAAATAATATACAAAATGGAACATGTATCAGTCAGCCAAAAACATTAGGTATATGTAAGAAAACCTGTCTTACCTGTGCTCGCTAAAAACAGAATTATCCAGAACAATCTTTTCCAAGAGCTCAATAAGCTCATTGGGAAGGTCGGCGGTCATGAAGGCCTTGACTGTGACAGACACCTCCTCTGGATCCTGGGTCTCTGATAAGGCTGTCTGGACAACCTACAGCAGGCACAGACAACAGACTTGATAAACTGCAGCTGATAATTTAATAAATAGAAAAACTATCCAACATTTCAGTTTAACAAGACAAAATGCATCAAAAAACCTGATTAAGCATACAATGTGAAAGTTAACAGTGTTACACAACTAGTGTAAAAGATAGGTCTGCAATGCTGGCAACAATTTAAATAACTGAGTTCATGTGGTATAACTTAGTATGCGAGATACCAAAGGGTCTGACCTGGTCAATGAGTGGTCTTCTGTAGTTGTTGGTCTCCAACAGCACACTTGCCCACAGCTCAGGATTCTTGCGACGTACAAGGTAGCGGGACAGACTCTTGAAAAGTGAGTTCTCATTGCACACCTAAAACAGAGCACAAGAAACAAATTAACATGAGAGACAACAACCGTTCATTCATACATTTCAGAACAATAACTAAGACAAAAAAGGAACCATAAGGCACGCAGCTTGTTACATAAAAATTTCCCAGAATTTTGCCTTCAATCAAAATTGTTTTTAGTTTAAACTCACATGAATGAGTTCCTGGTCACACTGTCCTCTTTCATAAGCCACACAGGCCAGGTGAGGGTCCCTCTTCTCACAGTACTTGCCCACCACACGGCTGTCGTAGAAGGGGTTCTCCCTCAAAAAGCGCTCGGGGTTGTTGTTGCTGTCGATGTAGATCTTGGCCAAAGCATTGTGGGTTGCAGGCTCCTCACAACCTTCATGAATACGCGCCTCCAGCCAAGGCAGCAGCAGCTTCAGTCTGGAGAAAGAGACACAGCAATGATATTACAAGTTTACACAAAACTTTACATGCTGACTCATGACATTAAGAACAGAACAAACACCTTCCAAGTTATAATATTATAGTCTATGGTAGATGGGTGATTCAGTGATTCCCCTGTTGCTATAATGTTTAAGCAGTTCTTTGGTTCTTACCGATTTCTTTTCTCCACTTCAGCAACCAGTTCATCTGTGGAGAACTGTCCTCTCACCACCATGATGAGGTTCTTAATCACATCCTCGGCACAGTCTACATCCAGTAACCCTCCAATGACTACAGGCAGACGGCTTGGATTCACCTGTTATAAACAATCATGAAATTATGACATGCATCTATTCAGGTAAACAGAAATTCACAACCATAATTCAGCTTGAGTCGATGGAGGCTCGCCTAATGGGTATTTCTTGCCTTAATGAGACAGTATACATGTTCAGCTGGAGGGAGGATTGGTATTTCCTCTTCTGGGTGTAGTGATTTACCTTCTGCACGTAGATCTCAATGTATTTCTGCAGGCTGTTGCGGTACAGGTACAGGACCAGGTCATGAACAAAATCAAAGCGGTCACACACAATGATTAAAGGCAGCTGGTCAGTGAGCTTGGCTTCCTGTTGAGAAAAATATTAAAATTGGTAGGAGCGAAAGATTCTACATTAATTCAATACATATCTGATGGGATAAATTAGTGGCAGAAAGATATATTTTACAGATAAATGTGTACTCTGCACTGTCCCTTTCTGACCTTGAGGAAGTTCTTCACGCGTTCAGGGTCGTAGCAGTTGCTTTCTCTGCAGATTCTCTCCACCTCTTTGATTTGGCCTGTTTTGCAGGCAGCCTGGATATATTTGAAATGGACCTCTGGATCCTGGCTGAAGTTCACAATAGAGCCCAAGAAGTAGAACAAACCTAAAAGACAAAAGAGTGGAAATTAACAGAAAACTAACTGCAATCATCTTTTGAAACTTGACGTTTTTTCAAATTCAAGAGGAGAAGCAAGATTCCCTGGACCTGGGTACATTTCAACTTACCCTCAAAGCTCTTGAATGACTCAAACAGTTCAGTGAGGGACTGAGTAGTAAGCTGTTCATGGTACTTGGAAGCAACTTGCACACAGATCTGCAGGTTCTGGCGGATGTTGGCAGACAACATGGCCCTCAGACACTCCAGAGAGTCCTCCACAGAGAGCGAGCCAAAGAAATTAACCAACCACTGCAAAGAAAAATAGAAAACTGTCAGCCATTAGCATATAGTGGTCAAAAGCTAAAACATACAGAATATGTTTTGTTGAAATGAGTATGAGTACAAACAGCTCCACAGTCACATTTAAAATCAGAGTTAGTTTAACTACTTTCTTTCTGCGTTAGTGTTGTACCTCTGGGTTGAGAAGGTGCGTGTGCACCACGGCACGTTTGATGTCGTACAAGTCAGTATAATGCTCCAGCGCCCTCTGCAGGAGACCGGCCTTCTCACACAGCTGTGCCACATGAGCACGATCATAGTGAGTGAACATCTGATTGCCTAGGATGGCATCTGCAACCTGCACAACACGACACATGGACAAAGGCATTTCAACATTGTTTGAAGTTTTGCTGACAGTTGCAAAAGAGGCAGCAAAAATGACTATTTTGGTAAATGCAAACATAATGAAACAAACTTTAAAGAAGAAAAAAACAAACCGCAAAGAATTGAAAAAAGAAAACCATACTGTTAAATATGATTTAATTTACAGTCTGAATGAATATTGTTGAATCTACAGAGTATGCTTCATAACAAGTTTGTAATTAAAATGAGGATTTTTTTTTGTTGATCCAACTAAACTGGTACTTCAATTTTTTTCTGGGTAAGACCAACAAACCAACTGCTCATTAGTTGTCCATTTTGGTTAAAATTTATTAATTATTGCATCTGGTTCTTGAAATGGTTCTGTACCTGTGGTGCATGGACCAAATTCATCTCTAGCAGGCGTGTCTGTAGTGGTCCTTCCATAGGTCTGTTGTTCTTCAGGGCATCTAGTAGGAAGGATGTGCACTGCTGAATCAGGTTGTACTCCATGAACACATCAACAATCTGGAGAAACAAACAAAAGAAACAGCCACAGATGTGAAACACTCAAAAAAATGCATTTTTGGTTGTGTTTTAAATCAAATTTAACAACTATCTTTGATTTGTAATTTAGCTACTGACTATAGAGCAATAGCCACTAAACGATTCTGCTAGGCCACAAGGTCACTCTTAAGGCTACCCATGCTGCAAGTACTGCAAGTGGAAAAAAAAGTAGCTTTACCTGTGTAATGTCAGCGAGTGGCTCTTCATCCTGAACCAGCATCTGAGAGAACTGCAGGCCCTGCTCTGGACTGATCCGCATTACGTTCCTTAGCAGAAAGATCCAGTCTGGAGTGTAGCCCACCTACAGGAATGACAGATCTTTAAGGATAATAGTCCTACATGCGAGGTGCTCGATAGCTATAAGGGTATCACGTAAAAAACAACAAATGTACACAATAGCGAAACATAGATTACAACCATCACTCACTCATGTCTTGTTCTGTCTTAATTAACATAAGTCAGTCATCACAAACCTTCTTGGCATACAGAACAATCTTCTGGAACTGGCCAGTCTCTGCAAAGCACTGAATGACCTTATTGGGGACGTTGGCTCTGAGGTAGACACTGAGGGCAAGAGTTGGATCTACAGACTTCACCAAGTCACCAAGCTCCTCAGAACACTCCAGCTGTAAACAGACACACAGACTGCCATCAAAATCAAATCAATCCAGTGTAATACAAAGCAATTATGGAACCAGTAGGAGTAAATCAGGCAAACAGCATAGCACAACCAAAGCAGCACGGAATTCTCACGTATCGACTCTGTGTGAATTAGTCACACTGAAAGGATGAAGGCACCATACCGACTTTCAAATTTGTATAATATTAGTGAACAAAACAGATGATTCCAAGGAAAAAAAAAACAAATAAGTGGTATGGTAGTATTTGTAGAAGTGGAAGAGCAACATAGTAAACTACAACAATGATCTGAAATGTGCTTTATCTTCATGACACTATAGTTTGGTCAAGGAAAATCAGCGCTTCACTTCTGCAAATCATGGATCTTTTACTTTGGAATAAATTTTAAATTTTGTGGTTGAGTTAGTCACTTCAGCACTCTGACTTTATAGAAATTATTTTCAAAAGACCTGATACATTTCCAAGGACAATATTTTTTAGGTATGACAGGTAGAAATGGAGGAAAAAGTAATTCCTCTAAAGACAGGAAAAAGGTTGCACAGTATAAAACTAACCAACGGACACGTACCTTGTCCTCTTTTAGCCATTTCTCGAGTAGCTGCTTGCGGCCCTGCTGGAGGACAGGTCTACACAGCTCCAAAGACTCAAACTTATTCAGCTGACCTTGGTCCAGCAAGATACCAAAGTACTGGAGCAAAGGAGATGTCTGGCCTGGTTGAGCTGGAACACTCTGGAACCTACGGATGGTGTCTGGGGTCCGTAGGATGCCCTGAAGAGCAAAGACGGAAGGGTAAGTAGATTTCTTCTTGGAAACTTCATACACTGCATTCCCAGTTAATCTGTTACCGCTTTTAAGCTATTTCGATCAAGCAAATCTAAATTTTTTTCACATACACGCTTTTGTGTCTAATGGCATACTAAGCTACCAAAATCTGATTAGACGTAAGAGTCTGAGCTTGCATCTTATGTTCTTTGACCCCAATCTGAGTGCACAATGAAAGTACCTTGGGTGCATTGGCCGCCACCTTGGCAGCTTCTGAGTAATTCCCTGCTGCGAAGAGGGTGTTAAACTTGCGGGCAAACAGCTCCTCAGCACCGGCAAGGTTGTTGCGCACAGCCATGCGGAGAGCCAGGTCTGGGTTCTGGAGCACATTGGTGATGTAGGGAATGATGTTTTCCTCCTCCACGCACACTGACAACACCTGGAAAAGCACATTGGCATGCTTTCTTATCTGTACCCAACAGATGATACCTTGCAGATGGGGTATTATTCCTAAAGGTAAAAAAGTGGAGCATCACTGTCCACATCAACATTTTATGAATTTTATACATCTGGCTATTCAATAACAGCCACAAACCATCATGTATGGAAGGGGTATCACCCAAAAAGCTGTACACTCCATAATTGTAATGAAGCATCGTTCTGCTTTCTGCAGCCAGCTGATTTAAACTTTGAGATTTGCTTACACACATTTAAAATTACATTTGTGGTTCTCTCTGAGAAGCTATTTATCTTTTTTCAGCTCTTAGTGGTTACGCAAATAACCGTAGCTTCAAGGTTTTTAGCTGTGGCTCAGCTGTCTCTATCTTTAACTACTGTCTAATCCCTGCCCATTCATTTAGAACAGCAAACACACACCTATGTCAAAGATCTCCAACAATACTGACCATTTAAGAAAGTTAACCAACACCTTCCAACTAATCAGAATCCAAATTTATAGTGGTTATGGTGTAAAGCCTTATAAATATCAAAAAAAAGTTTTTCAGCCAGAACACCTATAGTTATTCTTCATGGACCATGAACCACACACGCTGCTCCACGCAGGTCAAACTGAATGAACAGTGAACAACTGACAAAGTAAATGCTGGTTAACTTAGAACTGAAGCCACTTTAAGTACACACCTGTGTGCACAGAAATAGACAAAGTGAATTACATCCTATACTTGTCACATTCCTAAATCACACATACGGATTACCCCACCGTTGTCGTGTATAGTGTTAGATTTCACGTGTAAGTGTGTGTGTGTGTGTGTGTGTGTGTGTGTGTGTGTGTGTGTGTGTGTGTGTGTGTGTGTGTGTGTGTGGCAGACCCGCAGGTGAGAGCCAAGAGTGATAACAGGATTAGATTGTGTAGTCTGCCTAACCAAGCTGTGCCCTCCTGCTGTGACTGTCACATGCTGCCTGACACTGAAGATGCTGCTACAGTCAGATATTTTCGCAGACATTCCCTCAGTCAAGGTCACACCCAAGGACCCGCACTGATATACAAAAGAGCTGACATACCACAGGGAAAGTGAGTCACCAACAAATGCCAGCAGTGACAGACAAAAATATACTATACGTGTACATACTGATACTGATTTAGAAATTAAGACTGTAGGTTTATGTTGGTGTCCATAGACATATTTCATTTTTTGGAAGATAATTTTAATTTAAGAACAATATGTATTTCACAATTGCACTTAAAATTGGCACTAAATAAATTAGGTGAAGCTACCAATAGTTTCATCTGTCACACATTTCAAAATTCCAATAAAAAACATTCATTTAACTCAACTAACCTAAATCAAACATGATATATCATCACTGACATAGAAAGTTCTAGCTGTCAGTTTGCAAAAAGCCCAAGAGCAAATGTTTGAGGTTGGTTATTCCACTGGAAATTATTAAGCAGCTGACTCAGTTTGCTAATGCAGTTGACTGTATTGTTTGATCTTATCAAAATTTAGAAGCTCACCAAATGATATAATTTCTTTAGTCAGTTCAAATAAGAAGCAAGTTGCAAAATGACATTTTGCCTAATTGTCAGATGTTATTTCCTAGTGTCTGTCAAACAATCTGTGATGAGAAAAGCTACATGTTGCTAATCTAATATATTTTTAATCGGATTACCCTGCTTTAATACATTAACACAAACTACACTAATGATAGAAGGGTATTGGCAGCTGAATCTCAACACAAAACTCACTCTGTTCGATAGAATACATGGGTGTGGATCGCAGTACCTGTCCTTTCCGGTTGACTCCAATGATACCAGCAGTAGGTTCATGGGGGGCAGTGACAAAAATAGTCTCCCCACTGATCCTGTTCATGTAGATACAAGTTCCAGTCTCAAGGTCATATAGGTGGATGTAGCCATATTTGGTGATGAGAAAAACCACATCTTGCTTGGAACTGATCTAGATGTACAGACAGAAAAATCATGTTATAAAGTGTACAACATAACCAAAGAGCTCATTACGGAGATGCCCTTCAGCAAGAAATTAAATTAAAAGCAGATTAAGTATTACCAGGCCCCAGTCTAATGTCACCCGCAGAGGTGAAGTTAAAAATGCCCTGTTTAAAAGCAATTACCAATAATGTCAATCAGTGACTGAACACCAGTTTAATAATTTTAAAAATTGAACAGTGCTTAAATAACACCTTTCAACTCTAAAACCCTCCTCACTGCAGAATATTCTTGATTTTGGTAACAATCCTTTACAGGGAGTGATAATACATGACTGAGTAAAAAGCACTAATTCCAGATAAATAGGGAGTCATTTTTTACAGAGTAACGACAAACAAGCAACAAACATAGGCTCTACAAGCTGCCTCATAGGGCGATTTTGTACCTGCATGGCAACAGGGAAGTCATTCTGGGCTTCTGGAGGAAAGAAAACATCCACAGCTTTCTTTGGAAATGGTTGATTCCCAGTTGGTGGAGTCCCCACTTCAATAATATGGAGCTAGAAGCAAAAACACAGTAAGAGAAAAGGACCAAAGTGAATCTACAGTGGTCTATGGAAAATTTTTAAATGCAGCAAAGTTGGATTCCACATGTTCTCTATTTTTACAGTTGTGAGCCTAAGGTCGTGCAGTGTTAGTAAATCTTACTTTTCCTCCTGCTTGTCCTCGCACAGCAAAGCAGAACAGAGTTGACTCCTCAGTGTTGCCCTCCATCTTGAACTGTGCAAAGCCGGCGGCATGCCCTTCAATAGGCTGAGACACCTTCCTGTCCACTGAATACAACTGCATGGCTCCAACAACACGGTTTTGCTGAGGAGAGAAAAACTACAGGTTAGGCTTAAGTCAAAGTGTTTTGTGCTTCATTGTCGCACTAGGGTTGCTTTTGTTTTATTGATTCTTTGATGAAATCTATGACTTCACTGCATAAACTCACCTTTACATTTTTGTACTGTGCTTTATGGTTGGTTTAATATCTAAGTAGTTAATCACAACAAATGTTCTATTGTAGATTACTTAGTGAGATCTGTGAAAACTGAGACAAATCTAGGATCAGCATTAAGGTTGAAGTCATTTTTTTTTTTTAAAGTTATTCTTTTTTGTCCTTTTGTTGGCTTTATTAGACAGGCTAGTAGAGAGGTAGACAGGAAAGTAGGGAAAAGAATGCGGGGAAGACTTGCAGCAAAGGGCCGTGAGCTGGAATCAAACCCAGGCCGCTGCGTCAGGGACTATAGCCCCTGTTTATGGGTCGCCCAATCAGCCAGCTGAGCTATCTGGGCGCCTGAGGTTGAAGTAATTTTTGAAACACACAGTTAATTTACCTGTGCTGAAATTCCAATGAGCAGCAACCACTTCTGTTTGGCATCAGTGCGATAGTTGATGATCTGGCAGCCCGCCAGGCTGGAGTGACGGTCAAAGACTTTGATTGGCTGAGAGTCACCCTCCATGCTCCAATGGTAGACTGCGTTGTCTGTGACCAGGGCAACAGTGTTGAGGGAGATCCACTTCCAGAAGGTCACATCATCTGTCATCGTGTGAGCCTTCATCTTGCTCTTCATCTCGATGTTAAAGATCTGCAGGGTCTTTGCCGCTGAAAATATTAACAGCCAAGGTTAATGCACAGTGACACGGGTGAACAGTGCAATACCTCCTTAATAAACTTTTTGACAGCAAGAAAGCTTAGAGCAAAATCAATCTAGTGGCAAAGCTACAACACACAACTCACAGCAGACTTTGAGAGTAAACAAATCATTTAGGCAAAATTATTTTAATTGCCAGAGAAACATTGGTAGGCAGGGTTAGGTTTGAGTAACACTGACGGACCATACAAAAAACCAGGACCAGTGTCAAAACAAGGTGCAAGACCAACAAAAGGGCAACCACTTAAATGGTGGATCTGCATTCAGTTACGTCTGATGCAATTAACAGTTAATGTGAAGCACATTCAATTGCAGCTGAATAAGCAACCCTTTTGTGATACTGTGAGCAGAAAATCCAAATCATTACTCATCTACCAAATAGATTTTTAATTTAAGGAACCCAGACTGTGCCCCGACTGATTAGCACTGCATCAAAAACATGCAGCCCCCTCAATCATTTCAGTGATGTTACTGTGTTGACACAGCTAACTGACAGCAACAAAAAAGCTGAACATGGCTCAACTTTTTCCACAATGCAAAGCAGCATCACGGTGAGCCACAGCCTTGGCTACGTATATGTGGGTACAGCCAAGGTAGATTAATTTGCAATGTCAATGGAGTATTACTACTGCTGACCTTGCAATCAGCAGGATGGATACTAAAACCACTGTCACTGATTATTTTTCAAACTTATAATATCCTGTCTCATGATAATAACTCTGCAGTGCTGGGTCTTACTAGCTGTTAAAGTCTTGGATCTATTGGTCAAACTGTTCTTCACAGATACAATTTCATCAGTAGTCAGTATGTGTAAAAACACACCTGCATCAATTCAGCCTGTTATTTTTGATGCAGTGCTGGAGTTTGCTTAGGTATATTGCAACTACGTTGTTTGCACTACTCAACTGGATCAACAATGACTTTCCATGTTATTTTGGTACAATGATTCAATTTCTTTACTTATCTTTTCAACCAAAATCAGATCGATTCTGCAGAAAAACATTGTGCCTGGTGCAAGTTAAACAGATAATTTTATGGCCTTCACTCCTACTACCGACTAGAGAAATTAAACTCCAGGCGTGTTGTTACAGCTCTTAAGGGATTCACATTGAAATTTAATCCTAAAATGAGTGACATGGGAATTTGGGTTGGGTCTGAATGCAGATTAGCAAGAGAAGACCACAAAGCACACAAACAGATGTGATGATGAGGAGGATGCTGGACAGATGCACTCACACCCATTCTGTTTATTTCCTCCAGCTCAGTCTCACTTGGGGAAAGACACTACATTGTTTGGGGCCAAGACATTTATTTTACATTTAATCTAGCCCAAGCAATCCTAAAGGAAGTTAAACAAAAACTAACTATTAAAACAGCATAAAAACGACAGTAATGACACTTCTGATTGGATATTTTGGTAATACTGTGTTTATAGTGCCTTGAAAGACACACTAACTACATAAAATACGATGGGAGGTTGTGAAGTGAAAAATCAAAAATGCAGTGAAGCAATATGAAATAATGCAGTTTTGTCCTTTCATCAGCTTATCTATTCTAACTATGCCTGAAACTGAAATTATTTAAGATACACTTGAGCATAAGTTTTCTAAGTCAAATGAAATTAATCCTCGGATACATTAGGAATGGTCGGTGGACGCATTCACAGTATATAATGTTGAATAGTACTTGTAATTCAAAGTATGAATATGTGCACAGCTGCTGAAAACCTGCAAGCAATGTAAGTATTTGCAAGACAGGTTTGAAGCTAGAAGTGTAGGACAATAGGAAGGAAGCACTGCATTTGGCTTTAATCTCTGCAGTGTCCTGGGGCTGACCAGTCAAAACTGTACCTGCACATTCAGCAGCACATTTATTTGATCTTTAAGACTGGTGTCCCTGGTTCATCTGTGACCACAGCAACTGTAGTTGCCTATATGATACTGCTAAACTACACAAGTCTGAACTCGTGTTTCACTGTTTTGCTGGAAGACGGAATATACTAATTAATATTTAATAAAATAATTGCGTAATAAAATGTTTTTCAGCTTTCTCCTTTATTGATGAATTATTTTCATTAAATAATTATGTGCATTTCCCTGTATCATTTTTTCTGTGCTTTGTAAATGCCACAATATCGTCTTTGGCAGTACTAATGGGGGCAAGAAAGTGGAACTATTCCGCATATGGTAAATGAAAGGAAATTTTAGCATATAGAGCATAATATTTATTACAAATTTGGCATTTCTGGTTGCTGCCAGCTCTTTAAAGCAGTGTGAATGCACTGGTCCCTGCTTGCTGCTATTACGTGCATATACATATATACATATTCAGATTATATTTGATTGTAACATCACAAGCCAGTGATACAAAATTCTTATGAGAATAAGGCCTACATCACAGGAACATCCCTGTAAGGCAGTCAGTACATAAAGGCCTACTATTCATTCAAGACTGACCGCTAAGTCACTGCTTGCTTGATTTTCCCATTGTTTAAATGACCGTATCATTTCTTCGGCATGTTTTAGTCCTTTTACTACATACATATGTACTATACATGACTACCAACCATTTTCCAAGGCATGCAGCATTTCTGAATATTCGCCAGGTCGTTCTTAAATTCCAAGGCTTATTTGTCACTGAAATTTTTCATTTTATTTAAATAACATTTTTCAAAGACAAAATGTAGCTCAGATGTGGATTCTGATATGTGGATGTCTTCAGGTTGTGACTGGCAGCTTAAAACTGACACAGCAGCGACATAATAAAATGATGCATTGTCTTTTTGCCTTCAGTTTAGTTACTTGTGAGTCAACTTCTCTAATGTTGTAAACACCAGAACAATGCATTCACGATATGTTCTTTAATTACAACACAATAATAATGTTTGTGAAGGAAAATTACTTGTGGGAAGTATGTTCTCTGTAATTTATTATTATTTAAAGTTCATTTTACACCAGTAAGTGTGTTCAAGCTGTACTGGAGTTAATAAAAACCAAAACATTTAAAAATCTGAAGTCCAGCATGTTTTGGAAAATGGTCAGCCGTGATATAAAATATATGTACAGTGTAGCAAATGGCACAAACACACAAAACACAAAAAGGAAAAAAAGATACAGTCCTTTAAGCTACAATCTTAATTTAGTTATGCTCTGCCTGTGCTTTCATTCTAAATTCAAGCATTCATTAAAATTGCTTTCAGTACTGTGCAAACATTTCAAGACAGTGCATACAGGATCACTTTGACAACTCATGATATGTAAAATTCAACTCACCGTCTGCAAACATAAGAAAGCAGTAAGAAATGAAAAAAGAGCAAAAACAAGCAAAATAGACAAAGCATTCATGACAGCATGACATTTTACTGTTACTAATTCTACATTTCCTAAAATCTAAATGTGTTGTACATTTAAATGTGTTACACTATTGTTAAATTACTCTTTGTTTTCTGACGAACAGAAATGGGGTGGTCTACATATGAACATCAAAATGAAAAGCAGACTGTGACAGCTACGTAACTGACTGACAACACAAACAAAAGTTACACAAATGGCCCAGTGTATTAGAGAAGCAAAACAGCAAGATATGTGATCAGCCAAAATTTTAGCTGTTTACTGTTTAGTCCATGTCCTTTCAGATACATAGCACACTTGCTATGTGCTAACAGTCCTAGATGCATTTTAGTTGGAGCTTACCTTTAAGGGCAATAACTTTGCTGGCAGGGTTCATGATAGCGCTGTCGGCTGAGATGGGGCGGCGGATGGGATTGTTGGGGTCAGCCATGTCAATGATGACAACCTGGGCCTGCTCACCCACTTTCTCCCTTATACAGATGAACTTGTCGGACTCCATGGTAAGAGTGCTGAATCCAATGTTGGCTGGGTTGATCCCCAGGTTCTGGAGCTGACATAGGTATGCAAAATCTGTTTAGTGGCATGACCTACACTGTTCACTACAAAGAAAAAATAATAATAATAACTTGGGTGCTACTAAGGTAGCCGCTCTCCTTCCTGGGAAATATCAAGGATGACAGTGTAGGTACAAGACTGCTACATATTTTTTACAGATAGCCATCATCTTGCCAATGATTAGGGCCCATACTACGTGGGCACAAATGCCGTCATGCAGTCCGAATCCCAGGCAGTCAGACCATTTCTGCATGTCCCTCCCCTGCTCTGTTTGGCCGCATTTCTGGTCTCGGTCTCTACTGCATCTTTCTAATACAGTGTAAAATGCTTGATAGCCAGTATTTTCCAGCTCATTGTAGCCAACTGCCTCTGTCGATATAATGATTTATTTTTTCTACACCTCACTGCAGAGAAAATCTGGTCTCTCCTGTGGTGGAATTAACATATCATTCTGCCTACTCTCATCATGATGCTCCACTATCAGACACATATATAAAATCTAATGCTTTTCAAATGCAGACATCCATTAGGCAAACCAAGAAAACCAATATGCCATATTTACGTTTATGTAACTTTAAAAAAAAAAAAAAAAAAAAAAAAACTGCACAGCTTTAGCTTGACAGACATTATCTGTCCATCAATGTTTCATTTGGCCTGATGCCAATATTTCACTTTATCGGCCACAGATGATGTCGATATCACTGTCCATTGTGTCCCGACACAAAACCAATTCCAGTCAAACATGAGATGCATAAATTCAAACATGTCACAACTACTACTGAACAATTAATCAATTTCAAATTGTTATTGCATTTATAAACAATGCAATTAGCAAACGGCTAAGACAGCAATTTAGAAAGTATGTTATTCAACGTATCTGACCCAGGGTTTAAACTGTCGTGTCAGTGGTTTTACAAATTAGAGCCAACCTCCTCGTGTGATAGTTGTGCTTTGATGGTTTCTCTTATAGTAAGGATAGGATATTTCCCCCAAATTATTCAACCCAAACTATAACTGTGATGATGAACTTACACATCTAAGTGTCCCATAAGCAATAATTTCACCTTTCAATGGTAAGCTTGCTCATTGTAGAATGTATAACATAAACTCAGGTGTCCATTTATCAGGTACACATACATTAACCTAATCTAGCTGAATACATCAGGACTGCAATAAACTCTGTTTTCACAGTGTTTATAAACAGTTTTGTTCAACGTTAATCTCACTGTAGTAGACAATGTATTAGATTGTATTAGTTTTAGCTGGAAATATCTGATATACTGGGAATTTAGTGGTCACTGTTCTTTGGCAAAAAGGTCATCTGAGGTGGATGGGTGTGAAAAGAGCTCCGCGGGGTTCAATCTTTAACTTGAGGTTGAGTGAAAACCCTAAGCACATCCAAAAATCCACTACAGTCAGAAGCTGGGAGGTACCAGCTGAGCTTAAAGCTGTCTGAATTTACTCTCATCCATCCTACAATGTGCTCTAAAAAAATAGCTGAGAGCGAAGGATTTTTGACTGAATGGGTGGTCCGGCTGGTTAACAGCAGACAGCAGGACGAGGAGGTGACAATACAGTCTCTCTTCAGTTATTAAAAAAATGGCCTGTCAGTGACATAACCTTTCTGTATGACGTTAAATGGCTCAGGGTCCAGTCACACTGCAGCTGACAGCGGTTTCACCAGCTGATAACTTTACATGCATCGCCTGAGACGTGATCATCCGAGGGTCTGCACAGTAATAACATTAGAGCTGTATTAAAGCAGCGATCCTAGCGATGATCTATGATGATATCCAGGTCAGCGACTGAAATGTCTTGCGTGGCTACGATTAAATGACGTGACTCCAACATCCCTCACGACACACAAGTGGTAACGAGCTTCTGCACTAGCTACTAGCTAACCGAAATGTAGCCATGCACACGTCTAACGTTACAACCCCAGAAATAATGGTTGAAGGTCAGCAAAGGTGTTAAATGTCAGCTAGTTTCTCCCTTTTCGTCGTCGCTGACGGCTAACGTCAGCTAACATTGAGTCGACCGGGCTACAGCATCAGTGTAATGAATGAGAGATGCTAGCCTGAAAAGCTAGCAGTTAGCTGTTGGCTAAACGGGGGAGGGGAGGTCATTCATTTGCTGCGGGTATTGACGTTAGCTTGGCTAGCAAGCTGTCAAACAACCGTTAAGCGGAGAAATCGACAAGTAGTGAAAATATTGGGGTTTAAATAGGTGCACAGTTTGCCCACATACCTGCAGGTGCTCCTGGAAGCGGATAGGTAGTATCTGAGCCATGGTGGTTTCCTTGAGCTTCTCCGGAGTCCTGAAATTCTAGCCGTGTAGCTAGCTAGCTCGGCAGTAGCACCGCGCTAGCTACGACCTCCTCACTGTAGGTCGGAGCCAGTCGGTGAAAACGATAACACGATTAAAAAAAGACGATGTGCTGCGTTGCTAGTCGTGTTTCCGAAATCTGGTATCAGTAAAAACGCTAAATATGTCCCCCTTCTCCGCGTGCTTCCTGCACTGCATCGATGGATAGCAGCGGCTGATCTTCTGTCCAAAATCCGCAATGGCGGCGGAAACAGCTCAGAGCCTTCCCAGTCCCGGAAACAACCAGGGAGCTCTGGAAGGACACTGGCTCTGCCCGTGTGTACCAACAAATTCAAGCTTTTCAGTGTTGATAAAAAAAATAATAAGACTATTATTTTGTGTTTCTGCACTCTGCAGCTATTATCTGTGTTCCTTAAAATCAACGCAAAATTCTTCCATGTACGCCAGTTTCGTAACAAATTAAAAAACTATTTTTTCAAAAACATAATTGACAGCATATCTTTAAAGATTTGCTCCAACTATTAACCCTTCAGAGAAAATACTACAGTAACTTAAAGACATTTAACTTAAATATATACATTTGTTTTTATTTTATTTGATAAAGTCTGGTTATTAAACTTGTTTAACCATTTATTCACGGATTATTTTTCTATTTTATCTAAAATATACATACTTTATGCTTTACATGTTTTGTTCACCTTTTGTCATTTTTTGCTGTTTTAGTCCATCAGTTTGAATTATTCGCTAAAAATTTGTATGCACTTTTAATTTCAACTATGTGCTTATTTAAAATGTATTCAGATGTTTTTTTTTTATTGTTTGTACTATAATCTTTCACATTCAAATGTTTACTCTGCATCTCTGCTGTCTTGAAGATACAATTCAATCATGAACCACATGAAACTCTGCTAATACCACAGACGTGATTTCTTTAATGTCTTACTGCATTCTAAGCATGGCTCTAACTCAAATTTTTGTATCGAAGCATTCTATTCTAGTAGTTTGGACTGACGTGGAAAGAAGAAATAAAATGTGAAGCGTCTTAATTTAGAGACCTTTTTAACAGGACGTCCGTGTCGATTCTATATAATCCACGTCATGGTAATGCGAGGAACTTCACTGGAAAGCAACTGGACTTCTGTTTTTGGTTCTTGTGAGGAGATCCAGTTGCTTTTTTACTGTTCAGGTTTGCAACAGAATGCAAAAGATGACTCGAGACAAAGTGATGCATTTTAAGAAGCAGCTGTATTCGACTATAAAGGCATTTCTAATCCAGTGTCTCTAAGCTGTTTTCTTTATATTTCAGTGTAAAAAGCCTAGACTCTATTAGAAAAAGAAACAGTAAACCCAAAATAACATTTCATAAGAAAACAATCAATGAAAAAAAGAAAAATTAAATCCCCATTCACCAGTCATTTCAATTAAAATAGAAACACCATTTCATTTTTCCCTCAAAACAAATATATGTATTTCCTTATATATATATATATATTTATATTTATATTTATATATTTATTCTCAAGGCAGTTGGTCATGGCCAAATTAATTGACCTCATCATGGCCATTTTTTTATGTTTCAAAATTAGAAAACATAGCTAGAATGGAAGAAAACAACCGGAAGCACAGTGTACAGTAGGACCACTGCACTGGCCAACAAATATCTCATTTTGAGTGAGAGGGAATAGTCTATCAAGGCAGTGTGGCACGCAGACACACTTCCTCTGGAACAAGTGCAATGCAAAGAGAATAAATTTCTCACACATCATAAAACTACAACACACTCCTCTTTCACAGCACTCAGGTTGTCCATCAGATTCCCTTTGCTTGTCTCCTCTTCCTCTAACATCTCTTCGTGCAGCAGTGAAGGCTTGAATTGTGCTGTTCGAGTTCTTAGTCATTGCTGGGAGCTCAAAGTCCACTTGACAGAGATACGCTGCAGTAGCGAGGGAGTTGGGTTCTCTGATCCATCCTCAATTATCGTTGGTTTTTCCACCTCCAACTACCATAAGAGAGGAGAACCTACTAGCAGATGTCTGAACAATTTGTGCCAACAGAGGAGGAGAGAAAAATGATCCCAGCATGCCAGCATCTTGCCATTACAGCTAAAATATGACTCATACACTATCCCTGAATACTGAAGACTGCACTATCAGTAAATGGTGCGTCTGATAGCAGAAGGGAGAGGACACAAGTAGCAGGATTTCTGCGGCAAAAAGGGTTATGATGACAAACTGCGAGAGCATTTGTAGCTGTGCGCTCTGAATTGGTGCCGATGAACAGAAAACATGGAGGACACGAGAGGACGGGATGACTGAACAGGGGAGAGATGGTACAGATGGGATCACTGCTGCAATGTCTGAGTGATCATCAACAGTGTGGGATGGCGACGTGAGGAGGTTCCCTGGGTTACCATTTACATGAAGTGAATATGCATGTTGTAGAATGAAGCAAGCATGTTCACGTGTGTTTGCGTAAGAGAGATAGAGAAAAGAGAAAATGTGTAGGAGAAAAAGAAATCCCTGGGCTACATGAGAGGGCGCAGTGGAGGAGAGGCCTCGATGGGCGTCAACCACCTCCATCTATCACATCCCTCCCTTTACACCTGATACTCAGCAGAACTATGTGCTTCTCTTTTGAAGCTCCTGAACAAAGGCTGGAAAAAAAGACAAGAAACAAGCATTAGGTTCCTGAAATCCTTCACTGAAATATTAAAATTTGGATAATTTTTTGACAGTACAAAGCAATCTTACCTCCAATAATTTCCTCCTTGACTTTTTGCAATTCTTTCCGCACTTCTTCCAAGATCTCCTGCAGAAACATCAGACCAAGTGTTTAAGAATGTGTTTACGTACACTGTGGTTACTGCAAATCTCTACATGTGCAGCAGGATGGAAATCAAATTTGCAGATGGTGTTTGCAGCCAATATTTAAACAACTAGGTTTTGCTGTTTATGTGGTTATACGTCGTTTCCTTGAAGACTTTTAAAATTACATTTGCTTTGACTGAATTATGAGAAGGAGAAATCCACTTCTGTGTCGTGTAAGGGCTGAACATTTTTTGTTAGCATGCTGAGTAATTGGTGTAATTGAAACTGGGGTGAGGCTTATGAAAGAGCACTGAAGGGAAGGTTGTAGTTTTCTGACTAATTCAAATAACAAAGAATAGCTCGTTCCACTTTTGAATAACTAAGTTCTGTCAGCTTTCTCCAGTAAAATGATTAAACTGCTTCAGCTCTTTTGGTCACTAATCGATAATACTTAAAGGAGGAGAAACTCACCTGTTTCATTTTCTCTAAATCTGAGTCATCCGGTCCACCGGCATCATTATTGTTGCTTGCAGCTTTTGCTCTGTAAGAAGACGAGACAAATACAAAAATTTATATCTGTGTTTCACAAAAAGGCGCTGCACATACAGGGAAACTATTAATTAAGCTCAACAAAATAATACAAGATTAAACCAAGAAAAGTGAATGGTTGATGCAGAAATACACACCCAGAGATTAAATAAAGGTTAACCTGATACGAAAATATCAATACTTCCGAAAGGTTTTGTTCTTGGATCAATTCTACTATTACAGAATTGACATCTAAACTTCGTGACTGGGGTAAATGAGGATTTTATCATCATCAGGGGAAACAGTTGAATGTTCATATGCTACGAGCAGGAACTGCTCTAAATAAGACCCAGTCAACAGGAAGTTTTACTTCCACCTGTCAGTCAACGCAAACTACAGCTCTATAAATGCGTCAGTGACTAAATCCGGTCTGAAGAAGAGAAGAAAGGTGCGAGACAGACTTCTATCACTGAGTCTTTTGGCAATGACAGGTAATATCCAGGCACAGACAGACAGACTGTGTAGTTATGGCAACATTTATCTCTGGCTTGCATGTATATAGGCTCCATTGTGTGTTGATGCTTAAACAACGGGAGTTCCCATTTTTAAAACGACAAAATGCACTTTTATTCAAATTGATGTGTGTATGCCAGCAAAATAAACACATGCAGTTGTAAATTAATGAATAGAATAAATAAATGCCGCCATAGATAGAATAAAAAGGCTATGACTGCAAATATTGAGTTTAGTCGAGAAAATAAAGCACCTTTTCATTATATTGTTATTTTTAAAAGCCTGTGATGTTGAAATGGCTGTTTTATTGCCAAACCTCTACATATTTTTATGACACTTACATATCCATTTGAAAGGATTTGTTCTGTAAGCAACAAACATTAGTATACTGAATGTATAAGCTGCCAGTGGTGTTCACTGACCCAGTTTCATTTGCTTTGACTGACAGACTATTGACTCATTTATATATTTATCATGGAATGTATTCACATCATTATTTATTTTTTAGTCAGTCTATAAAAAAAAAAAAACAAGGCTATGTCAATTTCTCATCCCTCCTACTTTCCCTACTTCCCCTACTTTTTATTTACCTTTTTTGAACACATTAAGCTTTTGTACACAAGAAGTATTTGTATTGGTATCAGAAATACCAGCCTGGCTTTTAATCGGTATTGGATTGGAAAAGAAATCAACAGCAACTACTGGAAACATAGTGATGCTTTTTGAAAACATACATAGTATGTACTGGTAGGTGCACATCAACTGCAATCTACAGACAAGCTACGTTATCAATCACATCTTACACATCATCAGTGTCAGAGGGTGACAGAGTTTCCCACGAGAGGACAGCACCCAAACCAAAATAAGCATTAATCACAATGCCAGTCATCCATCTCATTTCTCAGTTTTTACATTTAACATACTCTGCTGGTACATCTTGAAGTCCCATGGGTGCAATGTTATTTTCTGATCCATTAGATGGTGCTATCATCTGCAAAATATGCTACCCTAATATGTAGGTTGCAGCGATGCTGTGCTAGGATGAGGGGGGAAAAGAAACAAGGGGAGCTAAGGACATGAGTGAATGGGACAGCATGTATACCTGAAACCTTGAGACAATGAGGGAGTGGAGTCCATGCTCTTGGGGATGGAGTTATTCCTGTTAGTGAGACACACACACTCTTCTCTTAGAATGAAAATGGACAGCATTCACACACAAAAGCACACTTGTCCAGAGGTGAGCAAAGATGTACACATGGTCACAAAAATGCACACGCACTGATGGAGAACTGTCTGTAGGGTGAGTAAAGACAGAAGACAACTGGGGGTTACAGATTCACTGATGACAAATAACTGACTGTAGGATTACCTGCTCATGGACGACTTCTCCCAAGGTCTTCTCACAGGGTCTGAGGGAGAATGTTTTAAAAAAAAATGAGCCGTTACATTTTTTGTATTTTACATTCATTTCATTGTAAGATGAACGTAGGTAGTGCTACCAATAAAATTGTTTAGTGCTCACCGCTTTGACCTTGAGGCTCTGAATCATCCTGCAGAGAAAAGATCAGGGATGTTCTGTTAAAAATGAGTCATCCTCAATCTATTTCTATTTTTCCAGCTAGCTATCCATCATCTACAGTATTCGGTCCCATGCAATAAAGAAAAAAAAAAGAAAAAAGAAAAAGAAAAACAGTACAGTGCTTGTTATGTGTTACTCAAAAATGATGTGACCAAAAGCAGACCCTTACATTGTCTTGTGTCTTCACAGGCGGTTTCTCTCCAGTGTTTGCAGCTTTTCTCCTGTTTATCAAAAGAACCACTTTAAGTTAGAACACATTTAGATGAGTACACTGGGAACTTTGAAGAGTTAGTTAAAAAAATGTGTCATAAATTTAAAACATAATTATTACCCAATGATGAAATATGGTGTAAATGGAGATACACTGTATGGATATTGGACAGTTTATGCAACTGCAAACTTGTATTGTCACTCACCTTCTTGCTAAGATGGCACTCATCTCACCCATCAAACCTCCTCCTCCTCCTCCTCCGCCTCCTCCTCCAATGGAGGAGTTGCTGCTACGGCTGGAGTCAGATTTGGCTGCTGAAGGTGCAGAAGCTCCATCCTCCTGCTGAGGGCAGCAAATAACAAAAACACAGATGGTGGTATTTTACATCTGCAAGCGTGACTGCTAGACTGGATCAATACGGCAGCAGAACACTATTTGCATAATCAGAAAAGCACAGAATGGCTTCAGTGATTATCCACTATAATAATTTTGCCTTCAAACAGCTGCAAAGTAACAGTCCTAACAAAAAGCTCAAACTCCAAAATTTGATACATACTTACCTTGGATACTTTACGGAGTTTAGCTCCTGCCAGGGCTGCTGCCAAGCCCCCACCTCCTCCTAATCCACCACCACCACCACCACCACCACCACCATCACCCGAGCCACCACCACCTCCTGCAGCGGGCAAGGGCGGGGCTGGTGGAGGTCCTGAGGGAGGTGGTCCTGGAGGGGGAGGGATGCCAGCAGCAGGGGGAGGGCCAGGGGGTGGAGGAGGAGCCGGTGGAGGAGGAGGACCTCCAGGGGCCATCGGGGCAGGAGGAGCATGGACTAAAGACAGAGAGGGGCCATCACTAACTATTCAAAAACAAGGACAATCAAGATGCACACAAGTGGCAGTGTGATACAGGTAAAGTCCAGTTTATGTTTCTAAATCCCCATGTGACTTTGAATGCAGACATGAAAGTGGTGCCATTAATATTACAATAAATACTGTCAGTAATTGTCAGTCTGCTGAATAGATGATTACATTTCTCCTCACATTTAACACCGAAAAAGACAAATTCTCTGCTGATGTCTCTAAAACACTGTGATCTTGCACTTTTTACTGGATGTAGCAGCTAGATAAATATTTGGCCACTGATTACTCCTGAGGTGTGTGATAGAGTAGCTTGCTGCTGAGTTTGTCGCCTTCTTGTCCCAATCACAGTGGATGGACAATGCATATTTTTAGAGAATTTGTAGCTTCTCGTTGTGCTTGGGCGGGAAATTAAAGCATGTACAAATCAAAGCACCTCCAAAGCCTGACAGGGATTGCTCTTTAATGGATGAAATATAAAAGGTGTGCATGACTGCAAATCTCCCTGCACAGTCTCTCCTCAAAACAAGCTTTTGGTTTCAGCGTCATTTGTTGTCCAAGCTCATCTGCCGTCTGCACGTCCACAAATTTTGGGCTGCCTACATACATCTTGTGGACACACAGAAACATGAATTAGCCTTAAGACAGGTGGGAAAATCTAGAGCAGGGGTCCTAGATCATGTCCATAAATGATCAGTGGAGCTTCTGGGCTCAAAGAGGGAGGGATCAAGTTGTCATAATCACAATTCTGCTGTGATCCATGTCTACATACCAATGCCAGGAAACAGGGCATCGCAGTGAGAAAGGCCAATACAGCCTTTTAAATAAAGCTAAAAAACAGTGGTGTTGCCATAGCTTGTTTTTTGTTGTTGCTGGTGACACATCTCTGCTAATACACATGCATTCTAAATTTACCTTGCAGCACTATGAATCACTAGGTTTGTATTACAGACTGACAAGCCTGAAATGGGCATCATACAGTCTGACAGATTTATTTACAGTTTTAATAGACGGCATCTCACATTGTTTAATGCAATGAAATTGCGAGTGTGCTTTTAAGGCAAACCAGTCATGGACAATTACCCAAGAAAAATAATGAAATATGATGAAAACTACTATGAGTGGACTGTAATCATGTTGACCAGCCCAGGTGTTTCCTGACCTGCAGCAGCTTGTCTTTCTCTCTCCAGTCTCTCTCTTTCCTGACGCTCTCGCTCCTGTCGTTCCCTCTCCTGTCGCTCTCGCTCCTGCTGTTCCAGCCTCTGCTGCTCCAATCTGTGTACAAACAAACACATCTATTGTAAGTACATGTAAACAGGCTTAAAACAAAATAGTGGATTATGACAACAGAAAATTTATGGTAAAAGTTATCATAATCAATATAAATCCTTAAAAACAGTTAAACCATAAAATGAGTTGAGCTTAAGAGTGATAATAATAAGCAATGCAGGCTTTCAACCACCCCCAATTAATGTTTAATATCCTTTAAATTATTGGATTACTTGTGCACAAAACAACCATGTCTAATTACAGTGTTTAACACTGGGTGGAGAGAAACACACAAACAGGATTCATATTCAACACATTGAAGTTAGTTAAAGGATGGAAGGTTGATTTCAACACATCTGATTAGCCTACCACCGAAAAAGTCCACAGCTGGACAAGGCGGCCTAATTTGAGCTGCCTCAGCTCGCGACTGCTCCCTCCCCTCTCCCACAAACATCTGCCACTCACAACAGCTGTATACAAAACAGTACAATGTACACATACACTCATTAATACACAGGTCCATACACAATCACACACACAAACCCTCAGTTTCTGGGATTTAAAACTGTATGTCCGGGAAAGGATGAGGGGAGATCGCATTCAAGTCTTGTACTTAGTCTATTTTTCACAACCTTTTTATTGTTGGAAATAAAAAAACATTAATACAAATACACAAATACCATCCACAAACACCTTCATCTATACTGGATTCCAAAGGTTTTAAAAGCTCACTAAGCCACAGCATGCCAGCAGCAAATGGGATAGCTAGTAACTTAACAGGCAGTCCCTACGGCCAATCACAAAGCCTCTCCGACAGGGCAGTATATCACCCTTTAGTCTAAAATGGGATTAAAAGGTTAATGCCTAGTCTAATGCAGGCATGCATGGAGTCACAGCACTGGGTCTCGCTGAAGGAACAGACAAATGGAAGGAGAGAAGGTGGAGTTGATGCAAGAGGCGTCCACCTTGCTCTTTCTAACCTTTAACCTACAGAGGCTGACTGAGGGTTTAGCAGTGTCAGGCTAATGCCATCAAATCCTCTACATACGCGTGTGTGCAAAACTGTGCCAACTGAAATACTGCAAAACCAAGACAGCTTGATTTGCTATTGATTGTTATGCAACTAAACCCAGAGGATAGCTTGCTTCTGTTAGAAACATGAAACTTCACATGGCCCCACTGTACACCACACTGGGGTACATGGTCAAACAACTCACTGCCAAAAAAAACATTGGATTTTTGAACACCGACGTTGCTGATCTGTTGAATTTGCTGTTTTAAATTCAGTCTGAAAACCCCAAAGACATCTGGCAATGTAATCAGCTGGAAACGCTATAGTTTTTTCCCCATCAGACTAAGAGGACATAAAGGTAGAACACCAGTTAAATGTGATGAGCGGTTTATTACAATAAGGAATGTAAAATAAAAGGAGAATTGCATATTAAGGAAGGCTGGAGTTACCTCCGCTGCTGTTCAAGCTCTTCTGGAGAAGGTCCATTTGACACGGGGCGGGGGAGGGTTGCATAACCTGCCAAATCAAAAAGAAAACATATTTTAATTGCTTTTTAACATCCTCTCATTGAACTGTGTCCTTGTCTATGTGCTTTTATTGATGTATGGGGATTTTCTATCTTTTGGTGTACAAAGTCTGTAGACGGTGCAGAAATCCTTGATGTGACAGAGGAACTAAAAACGGTGATGTACACCAATCAAGTAAAGCATTGTTTTTTCTAATTAGTTTTATTTTGCAGCAGCACAAAATGCACAAAGAATCAGATGTTAGGAAATAATAAGCTTGTGTAAATAAAGACTGAAAAAAACACCATAAAACAGATTAACTATGGACAATTAAGAAAAAGTAGTGTGAAAAACAGCTTTAATCATGTTTTTGTTCAATGAAAATAAGAGTTAACGCCACAGAAAACAAGTTTAACAGCTGAGACATGGATTATAGCAGAACAGGTCATAAACAGGTCACATGGGGGAGAATAACAGTTGAGAACGGAGTAAGCAGGGATTAATATTACCCTATAAAACCTTTTCATACTTACTTTATATATCTTGATTATTTTCAGGAGCTTGTCTTCTCTGCATTGTAGTCGCTATCGTGTGCATTTGTAATGCTATGGTCAGTTGCTATAGTGCAATGTGAAAATGTAAAGCTTTTTGTGGACCTCAGAAAAAAATAGCTGCAACAATGCAAAGCTTAATGTGCATTCTCACAAACTAGAATAAACTTGATACTATGTGATCTGAGTAACCAAAGTCACATTTGATTAAAACTGCATGTACAACAGGAAAAAAACAAAAAACAAACAAATGGTACCAATCTTGAATCACACTGGGAAAGCCCACACTCAGGACTAGTACAGCACTTTTTAAAACACACAAGACAAAACAAAGACACAACAGGATAGGGTTTGCCAATGCATCATGTTTTTGTACTGTCTCAGGCGATTAATTTGCTTTTCTTGAGTGTTGGTGAATCATGTTTGCTGTTAAACTGGAAGCACATTCCAGGAACTCTGTTCTAAGTACATCAGCATTCCCCCAACGCTGTGAGAGAAAATAATCTGCTGAAACTAAAGGCTAAAACTAGTAATCAGGATATATCAGCTGGCCGTGTTAGGCCACAAAGTGGAAGTACACTGATATTTACCGAACCACTGATGTGTTTGTTGCACATTTAAAATCTTATCTTTGATTTGCAAGGATACACTTCTTTTACAGCTTGTGCAAACATTACATCAGTCACAGTGCTGTTGCCTCTTTTGGTCAATAAAATCAGAAGTGAGAACTCGTTTACCTGCATCTGCCATGGAGCTGAGGACCTCCAGAGCATGAGCCATGCCATTGGCAAATAGAGTAGCATCCTCCTTGCTGCCGAAGTTGAGCCCCCACACCTGCCGGGCATCCCGCCACTGGTGAAAATTGGGAGTGGCCTGGTTATACTTGAGACCTTTCACGATTGGACAGTTTATTACCACCTGTGAGAGAAGAACAACAGATGGTCAATCAACAAGGATCCTTATGATGGAGCTGGTTAGCAAAATGAAAGTTTTGTGGCAATCTGTCAATAATCAAACAAACTTGTTGCACATATTTTTCATGAAACAGGTGGACAAGCCCTTCCAAAAATGTAAAAACAGACTCCCCATACTGTCTAACTTGCAGAAATACACTTATTTGCGACAATTCTGTGCTTGATATTCATCGGGCAGTTGGTCTAGTTAAAAGAGAAAACGGCTTAAAAAGGAGTGACTATAACTCCACAACTATTACCCCACAGACTATAAAGAAAGATGAGATTTTTTAAAACATCATCCCACTAAATGACAATTTTTGATAACATACTGTAAATAAGAGGTCACTCAACATTGTACAAATCATAAATGAATCCCAAAATTGTTAACACTGATGGGTAAATTGTAAACCATTCTAAAAGTTCTTATTTTAAAATATCACACCAGATTTGAACTAGCTGGTCAAACATTTAAACACCCAAAACAGGAACAAGTTCAAAAAGCACCGTGTAGCATATGGGAGCTGTAATCGTCTCTGAATAACTGGAAAAAACTATTAAAGGACCCCACAAACCCACATCCCTGCTTTTGTCTAAAATGATGGTGTTTGTGTTTTTATGGATTATCCTGGTTTATATTCCACCCAGCAGGTGGCGTGAAGCCTATGAACCAGGGAGAAAAATGTTATGGGTTTGCCTGAATGTGCTGACATGCCATTTCGCTATTTGTTTAACAGCCTCTGGATTCCACAGAGCAAAGGGGAGGAGAGGAGACCCTGTCAGAGTGGCTATCATAGGGGGCAAACATGAAAAGAGAGGGTAGCAAGTTCAGCTGCTACTGCAGACAGTGGCATTTTCCAAAACTCATCTCCATCATGATGACAGAATGAGGATGTGACCAGAAATGTTAAGAGTCACTATAAAAAGCATTTTGAAAATCTATGCAAGAGAAAGCTGCATGTTTAAAAAGCTGGAATGTCCACAGGAAAACCTTAATGCCATGGTTCTGCTTGTGTTTCCAGTGCTGTTGAAATCATCCAATCACACCAGGATGGATAAAACAAATTGAAAACGCAAGTGTGACAACAACTAAGTGTTACTTTATATGCAGACAGTCAGAGACGGAGCAGGTAGAAAGGAGGGGAACATGGAAGGAGAGAAAAAAATACATCCATACTCTATTTTCATTTATTCCCTGCTGCTCTAAACCCAGCAGCATGTCTCCATCAGACACAAATATAGCGTTCTTATTGGGTATCAGGCTTCTTCCCAAATTGTCACAGGAAATGGTTGAACAGACTAACTATCTCACAGGAAACATCATCCACTTTAAGAGCTGTCTCTGGGGAACGCTTCAGAGTGCTGAATGTTTAAAGAACGAGACAGACACTGAAGCAGCAGGGAGGAGAGGGGTGTAGTCGAGAATAGACCCACCCAAACCTAGTTTATTCAGCTTTGTAACTCGGAAACTGCCCACCTTTATCTGGTGATAACGACAAGGAACCCTCTTTGTTCTCCTTGTCATATGGCTTTACAGGGCGCCCTCACTATGCCAATATCATGGCCAAAATAAACACTACGAGTTGCACAAAATCAGCTTCAGGTCTACGAGTGGTGATTAGTATTCTGTGCCAAGGTGTTCAGCGATTGTCAAAAGCACAAAACCCAACCTGTGGCATATGTGGAATTTTTTCAACTAAATAGAATTTAAACACAAGTTTACATTTAAAATACAGCAATCTTAGTCCTTTTCCCAGTGAAGAAAACAAGGACAAGGCAGAAATGTAGAACAAGAGTTTGACTAAATAGCTTAAAAGTACTGCAGTGTTTTATCAACACAGAAAATCATAAAAGCAAGCTGCACTCAGTCAAAACATGAAGCTCATCTGTGAGTTTGGGTTTGATTTCCAGCTTCCTCTCACAACATTTGTTCATTATATGTTCAACAAAACAAGTGTTTTAAGTAAAGACATTTACAGCATGGGAGAGACAATAGGTCCAATGTACCTTAACCTCTGTTACTTGCTCCTCCCTAAACATCAGGGTTTATGATCAAATGAGATAACGTGAACCAGTACAGGTGATCCACGGCCTCTCTATGCTGAAAGGGTGAACTAGTTTATTAGGGCTAAAGTTTACTGTAATACCAGTCAGTTCTTCTTGCACTATTTGTCTTGTTTGTACACAGTCCATGCTGTCATACATCTACATCAATGTAAATAAACTCATTAAAGCAATAGCTTGGTTTACAAGAATGGATTCTTAGGTATCTCTAATAGAACTCTAACAGTATATACAGGAAATATTCTCCACAAACTCAACCTAAACCCTGAGTGTGTCATATCACAGACTAATAATGTGAATGAATGGGCATTTACAAATATAGACCGTCTCACACTTGATTACTCACACACCTGCAGGCACCACAGACGCCCACAGGCCACATGACAGGCACAGATGAGCGACACACACAAGACTCACATTACCAGAGGCAAAATATTTCATGCACACCAAACATACAAAGTCTGTCAGACACATAGTCAGCCCAAAGCTGGCAGCTGTACCTGCTGGTCCGACTGCATCTTGCGTCCCACTATCCTGAAGGCATTGTTGGTGGGGTTGTGATAGATCTGGACTCTGCTGAAGGCTTGGGGTCCAGTGCCTGCAGGGAGCCACTTCTTATTGCCATCATCATAGATCATCACAGTGGCCCGAGCCTGGCAAATACTCGACTCACTGGAGAGACAGAGGACAGAACAAAAAAAGACAATTCATTTACAGCATGGTAAAAGTGAGTCTTAAACGCATGAGGATCTCACCTGGTGACACAGTTAGTAAAGACTGTTTTGCTTTCCACGAGAAGACATGCTTCACATTAAAATTCCTCTCCATTTAAACCACAACCGTGTGTGGTAGCGACTTCAACCTCAGCGACAAATGATCTTTATGGACACTACCACAAATATATGTCACTTGTTGATCTAATGACAGTCAGAGATCTACTTTCTACTGACAATATATCTTAATGACTGTGTGTATGGACATCACAAGAACCTCAGCTCTAAGTCACTACTTGTTATTCAATGGTACCATTGTTATGGCCCTGTGCCTCTGTCTGCCTCCTCCTGTCTGGTAACTGGTATTTTTGGGTGCTGTGCTGCTGTTGCCCCGCCTCCGTGCCCGTCCCACCACACCTGCAACATCTGGAGCTGAGGTTGGATTGGAGTAGGGGAGGGACTATCACTTCAATCAAGGTTCCAGTTGCTGTTAAAAGGGCCAGTTGATGCCAGCCTTCGGTGGCAGCTCTTAGGGAAGGGAGCTGCCCATGTTGTTTCTGTGAACTCTTATGTGAGGCTGGAAGCTAGCCAGGAGCTGAACTGGTAAGGGTAAAACTGTATCCGAAACCTTTGTTATCTGAAACATTTGTTAGCTTTAGTTAGGGGTGCTGCTGCCTTTGGATTTCTATTTTGAGCTTTTTATTTGTGTTTGATGTATTTTTATTTTCCCACAGTCTGGTGGAGTCTCCTTCTTAGAAAAAGTCATTATTTTTGTTTCTTTAATTTCAGCAGCACCCATTTGCTTTCAGACACCTCACGTTTTGTGTTGAAATTTATCCTTATAAAAAAAATAAAACAGACTGAAGTCTGGAAATTCAGTGCTTGTTTACTCTTGCAACTGTTTCAGCTTGGTTACCCTAGACAGCCAGGTTGTAACACCATAAACCACGGATATGGGAGACACTACACAAGTACAACTCCATGTGAAATTGCAGTGGACACCGACAATTGAAGACTGGATCAGCATAATTCAAGAAATCTATACCATGGAAAAGCTTTCTTTTACCCTCAGGACTCAAAGGGACAAGTTTTACACTATCTAGACAAAGTGGATCGAGTATGTAAAGCCCCTAAGGTCGGACTTTCAGTAAAGAAACAATATGTAAATGTGTGGAAATAATATGTAAGTGTGTGGAAACCATATTTTTGTAAAGGTAATCCTCCCATATATGTTCAACTCAAAAATGTTAAAAATAAAAATTATTTAAAAAAAAGAAATTGCAGTGGCAGGTCCACCGCTTGTGGAGGAGCGAAAAAAAAAACCCAGAACTTCTGGAGTCTTGTATGGAGATATTTTGAGGGTCTTGAAAAGCACTATATGAGTATAATGTAATATTATGATTAGTAATATTTCGCAGTCCCATCGGCTGAGCAGGAATAAATTATAGACAACCAAACACCAGGATGTAAACAGTATTGCAGAGCATTTGGTATAGAAAGAAAAAAACATCTCAATATTATTTAAGCATTCCAACTGCGCAAAGCATTCAAAGTGAGAATTTCTTCTGGTGTCTTTATATTAACTAGATATTGTCCAAATGTTTGCATCCTGACATATTCTCATTATGGGTTGTGAATTGTGACAGCGACATCTGTTGTACAAAAAGGCAAACATTCAAAATATGGCAAAATATAATGCTGTATGTCCACGTGTGTGTTAGAACATTTGCATTTAAAAAAAAAAAAAGTCTTTATACTGAAATACAATCATTCAATTTATATATTTTGGATACCAACAATTGTGGAAAGTAAATGATACTAACTACCAAAGTCCTGGTCCTGTAACATGCACATCTATTTTCACATCAAACTGACTAATTCTTTGTCTAGCATGCAGTGTGGACTGCAGCTTAAATGGAAGAAGCAAACACAAGGGAGGTGAGGGACAACTGGAGACACCAGATGGACAAACGAATGAAAGACACTCCATTATAAACAAAACATTTTTAGAGATGAGAGTCAGTCCTTCCAGATGATCCTTCACTCATTCTGATTAATCCACAATGTCACAGCACAATCCTTCTGAATGTGTGCTAGGCATATACCATACACTACACTGACATAACCAGCACCTGACTCAAACTGTACAATATATGTGAATTTCAGACAGTGTCTGGCAAGACACCACAGAAACATACATCAAACTCTATGACTGGCAAGTAAGTATGACAAGTAAATGAAGGACAGAAGAGAGAAGATGATGAAGTAAATGTGAAAAAAACAAATGCAGTAAAGTGTTGTTGTCTGCTTGGAAAAACAGAGATTAGTTTGATCCTAAACAAGATGGAAGGTGAGACAACAATGGAGGCTGACAAAGACGGGAAGTTGTGCCGAGCTCTGGCAAACAGACGAGGCACTGGAACCTTCCACCTGCCCCGCATCAACCTCCACCTCCGCACACTTTGTAAGAAAACAGACATGTGATGTGCTCTGAGATCAGTGACAACACATTTATTTATAGTTCCAAGTGGGCAGAAAACACAAAGTTACACATCAGTCAGGTATTTAAGACAGGTTAGGCAGCAAAGAGGCTGCAGACGGTTTGCATTTCAGACACTAGAATCGAAAGACAGACAAATGTTTCCTTTTAGAAAAAAAATACCACAATACACACCGCAAAAAGCTGTCTGTGCAATAACACACAGACAAGCATTTGCAAGCTCTTGCGATGCACGAACAGGAGGAGAACAAAGCTATCTGATAAAATGTCAATAAATATTTGCAAATAATGCACAGTTTGCATGCATTCATTTACTTGCACAACTTCAAATATATATATTACATTTCTGGCTTGCCAAGAAGCACTTTACATTTTGAGGACACGCAGTAACAAAGAGCGGCTGATTGCAACTCCAATTTTTTAATCATTGCTCCCCCTTCCTCTCCTTATTTGCCCCCCATGCTCTCCTTATAGTCCCCTAATCCATCTCTTCGACCTCTCCCTCCATCTGTCCCACCCGTGATACAATCTGCTACTTCCGGTGACACAGCAGCAAAGCCACAACCCCCTTCCTGCTGCTAACACTACCTAATAAGGACTGCTCCTGCCTCAACAATCAATGCACACACAGACACACACAGGTTCTAGATTTTTCAACAAGTTAACATTTAAATTCAGCCCATGTTAACTGAAAATTACAGTTTGGCTTTGATGCTCACAACACAGCTAAATGAAAGCATGTATAGTGAGTAAAGTAGGATTTCATTGATTAAGTGTTCACATGTTGGCTCCTCTCCAACCAGGAACTACTCAAATGTTCAGGCCTATAAGCATCTCTATAACCACGAGTATTTTAGCCTGTAAGTTTAACCAGAATCTGTCTGTGTACACACTGCAGATGATCTTGGGTTTGCTTTCAATCACAGCAAAAGTGTGTTACATAAACTTCAAAACACCTTCCTGTGATTGTGTTAGTTGGCACAAGTCTTATATTAATTGTGCCCAAAGTGAATGCTGGTTCAGTTTTTCATCGTGATTTTAACTTCTCCATTCTTTTTGGTAACCTGTACAGATCCCTGCAGAAGTCTGGCACTTTACTCATATGACTATAGTTCAGAAAGAATTTTTTAAAAAATCTGACAACTTTTTGTTCAAGCAATTTATATCTTTCCATTTTCCTTCAAATGTCGCACATTCCTCTTAACATTTCATGAGAAAAACTTTCACATAGGGCTGAATAATATGGAGAAAATATCTAATTGCAGCTTTCCTGATAGGTAATGCAATTTGATTTGCAAAATATTTTCTTTTAAAGATGAGCTTCACTTCACTGTATGATACATTTCTAACCTGCTGGAGCATTACCACATGAAATACCATCAAAAGTATGACTGTCACAAAAGTGTTTAAACGCTGGGTCAGACACACTGTGCAACATATATACTAAACTGAAGGCTTTGCCAAGAATCGTAATCAGGCTAGATTTAACTTTGAACAATGTTTAGACAAGTTATAAGTGCTGAACAAGACGGGACAACACAAAAGTGTCTAAGAAAAAATAGTGGATGAAACTGGTTGAGGTAGGAACCTTAGAGGTCATTTTTATTTTGTGTTCTTTCCCCCCAGAATCTTAAAAGTGCTCAGCATCTAAATATACTTGTTCCAGTATTATATGCAGTCTCAGTGTGCTGTACAGATGTTTCAGTTTAATTAGAGAATAAATACAGATCAACTGTCAGGGTTGACATATTGGCTGACTAAGTTAATTGCAGTACTATAATGTTGGTCAATAAATAACAAGAAAGTACATTAGAGAAATGGCAAAAATGTGGTTGAGATCATGTAGACACTGCGTGTATCCACGTAAACACACTGATTTCCCTAGTTTATGTTTTTATATGACAATGTGACACTGTGTATGAATCTTGATCGAAATTCTTAGGAAAAAAACATTAAAGTGTCGCTACCAATAGCTTTTGTTACACATGTTCAGACAGATTTATCACTATAGGATGTTTTCTAACGCTTAATCTGAATTTCCGTATCAATCTCTAAAATCCAGTTTGTATTGAAGGCTAACATTGAAGGTGTTTCAGAAACACCCAAAGGGTGTTTTGAAATTAAATACTGCAGTTTAACAAGGCATGGTGAGGTTTCTGCAGATTCACAAAATTCTCTGGAATGTTAGAGCTCTACCTTGGATATTGGTTTTCATTATTTCAGCTTAAATGAAAGCAGGAAAATCCTGTACACAGAGATCCAAGTTGCATAACTATTTTAACAATGGTGTATATAGAGAGGATTTTTACAAGGAAGACTAGGCAAACTCAAAACAGTCCTTCAGCAGACAAAGGCTTGCCCATCATTCAATTCTAGCAGGTTAAAACCTTGTATGGCTGCATTGATCCTACATCAAACACAGCTCCGCAATATTCCCTGATCTCATCAGCATCAAGTCGGCTGTTGATGTGCCGGGCAGAGTGGGCTTATGGGAACTTGGAGGGGACAGAGACTTAGGACTGGGAAATGGATGCATATTTAATGGCAGAGAAAGCGAGGGCTCAGGAGTGAGACTGAGAGTGAGCAGCTGCATTATTGATAGAACGACGGACACTGAGACGCTAAAAGCGTGTGCGGCACAAGCGCATAAAGACAGGGACTTGCGCACACCCTCCCACCTGTCAACCTGCCAACACGTGTGCCCGTGTTGACCCGGTCCTCTGGGTATAGCAGGCTGCAGAGGCCTCGCGACCGAGTTAGACTGGACTGTGTTTTACAAACCACGACAGGCGCGGCCATAAACAATCTATTCCTGTCCTTCCTTGAATGAAGACCACCAAGTCCACTAGTGAGGACAGTGAAGCTGGTTGCGTAGTCAAGATAACGAAGCGACAAGTTGACTTAAGAGGTTTTCTCTTAAGCACAGATGGGTCACTGGCTGATGCTCCAGGAGGGATTTGAGACACTCACCTTTAAAATACCACAAGCAAAGGACTAGTTCATCACAACAGAGGGTTTCAGCACCAGACGTGACCACCATGAAAATACGCAAATTACTCATTTACTGAAGCTCAACTTGGTCTCTCTTCACTTACTGCTATTACAACCAGAGAAAGTTCCTCATCCCCTTTGTGGTTTGGTCTTCTTAGTCACTGAGGGGTTAACAGGAAATCACAGAGCACGGCTGGGGCACTTGCTCTCTTGGAAATGTCTGTATAAGGCTGTGCTCTGAGAGCTTTTCGCCAAATGTGCTGGCAAGTACAGTCAGGCCCAGTGGTTCTGTCTCTTCCCTCCTCCTCGTCCTGCTCTTACCTGACCCTCCCACTGTGCTCCTGTGTCATTCTTCATCTCCTAATCAAACAGTTTCAACACGCAGAAAATCTGTACAAGGAGCCCTCTTGGTGGCATCCTTGCAGAGATATTTCTTATATAACAGTGCTGTATATACGGTGCAGGAATAAGTAGAACTGACTTACCATTGAAGAATACCTGAGCGCAGATTAATCCACATTTCACTATTTATCTTGTTCATCATGATAATGTTTTACCAAACACACATACATAAAATACATCAGTCACCACGCTAAGACAAACCAGACTGAAGTTACTTAGTGCTGTCTAGACACTAAGGAGAGTAATGCTATTTGTCTCTGCATCCATCTCTGACAGCCCAGCATAATTCATCATACTTTTCTCTCCTTCAGGGGTGCATAATACCAGAATATGAAAAGCTGCCCCCTCACAACAACAGCCAAGAATCATTTTTTAATGATGTCCAGGCCTCTTGAGTTATTCTTGCCCCCAGGAGTGAATGCCTTCTACTGTGGCCTTCTGTGAATCTCCAGATACAGCGATACAGACCAACAATAATAGCCTCAAGGAACAATTTACACACAATTCACAGCACAATATGACACATAAGATGAGAAACAGGTGTCGCTCTCAAATTAGTAAACCTAGGTGGCTGCGCTGCCCCTTAGATGAGTAATCCATGATTCATTACTTATTTTCATCTTTTCCTTCAACAAAACATCACACTGAAACCAGACATGGACTGACAATAAATCACTTAATAATATCTGCATGTAACCAAAGTGCTACTTCCCTCTAGTTCGCAGAATGATAAAAATAGGCACCACATTTCACAAATGATGGTCACACATGATAAAGATTGATATTCTGAGAAAAGCATCAATTTATATGCCTGTGCAGAAGACTAATGTTTTATATATGCTTTCACGGTATTACGTAGTAAAAGGTGAATTCTTTAATCTTTTGAAATGGTACGGTCAGCTAAAAATGTTTTGATGCCAAGTTAGTATTTTACACTCAGAATTTGGCAAAATGAAATCTGTAGCCAATAAGATTACAATATGGTTATATGGCTATACAGTATATAAAATCATTTGTGAGTTAAGAGTGAAACTTTCTCTTTCCACCACAGCAGCAGAAGGGCTCGACACGAGACAACGCTGGGAAAATCATGCTGCAGACACACAGCTGTGAACAGAAGTGAGAAAAGGAAGCACTAACTGTGAGGGGGTAACGTGGGAAACCCCGCCATGTGCCAGAACGTGAATGCTTCTCTGTGTGCCGTATTCTGAAACTCAAGTCTTTGTGCTTCGAAGTCAATTCTCAGTTGTAACCCATACGTTTTTCAGTAAAATGTCACAGGGAGAAAAACTGAGCAAATGCAAATAATTAGAGCAAATTAGTTCACTAAAGCCTGCCAGTACAGCTTGTTAGGCAAAACATAATGAACTGAGGTCATGATGGTGGTAAAGTACTTGACCTCTGATGCTGACTCGGACATGGGGAGCCCACACAATGGCCTGTTGACGCTGAGCCTGATCATCTGACAGTACACTGTCCTCATGTCACCCTCGGGGGGCATGTATAGGGCTGTCAGAGACATTCAGGTGGGCCCACATGACTCTGAAACCAACCTACTGAACTATCTTGAAAACTGTTCAGTGACTATGCCCTGAGGTGGAAGATAAGCTTTCAAACTGCAAAGTCCTGTTCCTCCAGTGAGATACATCTGCCCCATAAAGGTTAATATGTAGCTCAAGTGCAGACTCTGATTAAACTTCCTACTAACGCGGCTTTGTTTGTTCCACTTGCTAAGCGAATGAGGAACACAAACATCACAAAACAGATGTCACACAAATGCAAATTATTCTGAGGATTACACTGCTGGTTTCTTTGTTTTTAAGAAACAGGAAGGATTTTGCTGAAATATCCAACATTTTAAAAAGGGACATTAAAGCAGAACTAAATGAGGGTGGAAACAACTTAGTGACAACATTTAAGAGAATAGAGTCAGCTACTTTTTTTTTTTTTAAGTATTGCACTTAACCTCAATCAGCATCTCCTTCAGAAATAATGCATGCAATTTCCCTGTTTCCCTGCTCAGTTCAGTATCGGTTAAAACTTTAAATGCTTTTACAACTAACACCTAGACTGAAAAAGCAGATCTTCGTGAGTCTTCTCTTCACTTTTTGCTTCTCTAATGTCACTCACGCTGTCTTCAAACTTCCTTTTGCGTGTTTCTTCTCACACAGGTCCTAGCACGCTGCTAAAGGCACACAAATGCAACAGACACACACACTTGCTGCAGGCTACTGCTTTCTGCCTCCATGAATCAGGCGCACAGAAACGGGCATCCAGGCTATCTTTGCTATTCTTAAACGCTTCCTCTTAATATCTCCGTCTGAATGGAGTGAGACATCTCCAGCTAAAACTCCTCTGCTAAGAAAACCCCTCAGCATTCTTTGAGCGCTGACTCATCCTTTGCCCGGCATCGAGCATTGTGGAAAAGCTGAATAGACGTTTGGCCAGAAACATTCACTTTGTTGTTTGACCACTTCAAGAGCGGAGATGAATTCCTTCCTGCTTTATAAGCTCTCTCTCTCTCTCTCTCTCTCTGTGTGTGTGTGTGTGTGTGTGTGTGTGTGTGTGTGTGTGTGTGTGTGTGTGTGTGTGTGTGTGTGTGTGTGTGTGTTAGGGGGGTGGAACATGGCTGGCACACTTGATGCCCATATTTGGAACCATCTCACCTCTGTCCTCCTCACCGAGCTCAATTCCTTTTACAGGTTGAAGCACATCCTCCTTGACTCGGGCCAAGAAGGAGGCTGGAAAGACACAATCCACTGAACAAACCTCCCTGTTTTCAGCTGCCCTGTCTTGTACACCCCTTTCCTCTGCATTGAAGAAGACATGTATATTTTTCTCAACTTTGGGCTCAAGTTGAGAAGAGGAAGGAGGCAACACCTAAATCAGACTTCCTGTCTCTAACTGACATCAAAGCATGAGTGCACAGATTTTGACCTTAAATGAGTCAGCTTTGCCAAACGAGGTTACTTGTTAATGCTCCCCTTGTATCTGCCAGTTTTTTCTACTCTGCACTCGGTCACATTCCTTTTAAATGCACCAGTTCTGGCCTTCTATATCCTTGAGGTATAAAACAGTGTAGGCTGGTTTATATCCTGAGATAAATTATGACCAAGGCCAGACAATACAACCATAGTCTAGATGATAACCCCTTGTGTTTTAATAAATAAGTCTGTATTTCAAGGTCCAGAGTTTCTTTTTTCCCAACACAGGCTTAAAAATAACACGCTGATGCAACACATAGAAGATGAACATCAAATGAGGAGGGAGAATAAAGAAACAAAGATTTCTTTTCTGCCATGTTGCAATCAAAAGTACCACTGTTTTGGGCAACATTATTGGTTAGTCACATCAAGTCTATTGGCTAAAATATACCCCAGGTTATGAAATACCCTAAGATAATTTATACCCTGCGGTAAGTTGTGGCCAAAGGCAGAAGAAAATCATTGTGTCAAGTAATTAGGTTGTGGCAAATCATGTTTTAATTCCTGATAGTTTTGAAATTGTACTTCAGAGCTATTGAGTTTGACATCTAAACGAATCAGAAGCAGTTTGTTGGTCATATGGGAAATTCCTAAAATTTTAAGTTGAACATTTGTTCTGTACGTTCCCTTTTTGATTAATTCAGGGATAGCTCATTAATCAATTGTATAATTTATTCAGCTCATGATAGTTTAGCAGGAATTTAGGTGAAAGTAAATGGAATGTAAGTAAAATTGCATATTATAGTGGATACATTTGTTTCATCAGCATGTGGCAGACAATCAAAAATTTAATACTGCAAGCTTGTGGGGGTATAATCTGGCCTACAGGGGCATGAAATAGCCTTGCCTGATAAACCCGGACTGTCATTTGCTTACAAACTGAGCAATCTGTGGCTTCTTACGCAAACATAATTTCCTGAGCACTGAAACTATGTCCAAACTAACAGCACAAGTAACATTCAGGCCAATGATCACCCATGACTGCACATTTGGCATTATCTACTCGAACAGATGACTCTTAACATAAAGAGTCTATTTAGACAACTCACCTCTTCCTTCCTCAATTTAACTGTTACCACGCAAATAGACCACACTCAGACAGACCTCAGACGTAAGAAGTTGGTGAGAAAAAGAACTACTGTCAGCCTGGTATAACAACCAGGATGGCAAACAAACCAAAAAAAAAATAAAAATCCAACCAGAAATCGTTTCAGTAAACAAGATTATGCGCATCACTGTTCATGCACAAAAATGTCACCCATGCAGAAAATGGCCCAGTCCACCACTGAAGAAGTAAACTCATGAGCTTATGCATGCTCTTCTCTGTTTAGCAATACAACCTCAGTCAATATCGAGTCAAATTCCAGGGGCACTATCATCCCTCCTTACTACCCTGAGTGTAAGTGGTGCCTAATGATAATGTAAGGAAGCTGCCCAACAGATGACTAAAGCAGGTAGTGATTTCCTCCAAATGTTTTATCTAATGCGGCCTTTGTCTATCTATCAGCAATCACCATCCTCCCTGTCAAGTGAAGTTAAGATCCAAGGACCTGAATGATAGGAATTGTTCAAATGGCTGACAGTATAAAGCTGTTTTTATACTAACTGGCATCCATTACGCTCCATTAGGCTGTGGACCCCTGATGAACCCACTGTATCTTTATGCCCATTAGCAGTGCTGACCATCCAGTATATCACTACAGCATTTCTGCGCACAACAAGCTTCGGTTTCACTACAGTGTAAGACCCAGACTCTCCATCAGCTGGGATGATGTCACTCGGTTTGGCTACTGCAGAACATGCAGGCTGCATAGAGATTGCTCTGCTTGATGTTAGTAAGATAATAGTAAGATCTTTGCCAAAAGAAAAATCAAACAAGCTGACACACAGAAATGTACATGCCCTTATGTTAGTATCCTAATTTCAGACCCACATCTCAGACCTATTCTACCATTTACAAATATGTGCTCAGTACTTTGTAAAAGTTTTAGCCACCAGAGGTTTTCATTCTTGTCCATCACACGATAACATCAGGAAGGCAACTGTCCGATAGGTTCTAGATTTATTCTGCAGCGTAACAAGAATGACAGCAACCCAAAATATACAGCGAGAGTCATAAAGAACCGTCTTAAATGACAAATAGAACAAAGAGTCCTGCAACAGATGCCCCCCACAGAGCCCTGATCTCAACATCCAGTCAATCTGGGGATTACATGAAGAGACAGAAACAAATGAAGGAGCCTGAATCCACAGCGGCAAGTTGTTTTAGATGTTTAACCAGCATACCAAGTATCTTATGAACAGTGCACAACTAGAAAGATTAGTCATTGTTGGTTTTAAGAAGCATCCTCACTTTACTTTCTGCAGTACTTTCTGTGCCCCCATGAGGCTGTTGGGCCAAATCACATTGGTCAATTTTGATGACACAAACTCATTGCTCTCATGCCTACTGTCATGTGTAGTCACCAAACTAAAGGCCCATTCTGAGCCAGGACAAACCCTGATCATTTTTTGCTAGCCACCTGGGTACATCTCTGAGAAATGGCTTTAGAAAAACGGAAAGAAAAACACCAACAAGCTTGTGTTATATCAGAGAAGCTGTGCAGGTTGATGGTCAATTCTCAAATCTAAATGTTTGGATAATTGCTCCTTGTAATCACCACTACAGCATCTATGATGGCAAAAAATTCTATTGGTGGGACAGATCTGTCACCTTTTTGACTTCTTTAGCACTACAACTAATGACATTTTTTTTTTTTTTTTTTTTACAATTGACCTTCATTCCATTTTTTAAAAATTAAATAACATATGCAAGATTAACATTGATTAATATAAAAAGAAGAAGTAAAAAATGATTGTTATTCAGTCTCACACCCCAGGGTTATTTATTCATATAGTCTATTATATTCAATCAAATGTCCAAGATATACAGTCTATTACAATTATATTACAGAAAAAAAGCATGAATTCCTCAAACTTGGGACCACTAAAGTAGTTTGGATTTATTTCAGATAAAGTGCAAAGGCATTTGTTTGCTCCTCTGTCGCTCTGCTCACATATACTAGATTTTAATATAGCCGAATTCCCAATAAAGCTGTCCTCATTTACACTTTTTGAGGTTTCAGGTGTCAGACGCTGGAACGAGAGCAAAATAGTGACTGAAACGCTGTAGCCTGTTAAAATAACATGTTAACCATCCTAATTTTATAACCGTAATGCTGTCCTGAAACTGATCCTACTCAGGCGTTTCATTAATGTCTGTGCTGTGAATTCCACTATATTTTTATTGAATTCAAGGATATGATAAAAGTCAAAAAGCAATTACACATTAAAGAGAAAAGCAGTTGTTTTAGTTGGTCTGTAAATAATCTTGTAATATATCCACAGTGTCCACGTTGCACTTTGTTCTACATACAGATCCAACTTTTGACTTTCTTAAGGAATTTAAAAGAAATGTAGGTTTCTTTAGGAACTGTGATACTGACATCAATAATAAGTCCTGGTTTAATTCATTTTTATCATGTTGAGTGTTCAGTTGAACTCTCTAAATCCTGAGCAGTCTCTGTGCGTTTTTTGCTCTTGTCCCATTTTTACTCACTGTGGGCTCAATTTTCACGACAATCTAAAGTCCTGCACGTCTGTAGAAACAGCACAACCATGGCTAGAAGGAGAGGGAACTGAAAAATGTATGACAAAAAAGGTATAAACAAAAGTTGACTTTCTTTCTTAATCTATTTTATAAATTAAAAACAAAACAAAAACTGGAATCAATATGTACCAGCATGTGCCCACAGGTGTTACCAATAATGAAAAATGGTAATTCAACTTACTAAAGACTAGACTACAAACATATCGGTATTTAATTTGTTTCCACACTTGTTTCCTATCTGCTCTGTGTGAAAGTCTGCAATTCAGTACAGTCAGGCCAAAAAGTTCCTGTTTTTTTTTTTTGTTTTTTTTTTTGTCACATCACCATTGGTCGAAGCTGAGTCACTAACATGTTCATGGATTCAGACCAGAATTTGGCGACAGCAAACTATTTAGTTGTGGTGAATTTTTGAATAAGCTGTGTTAAACAAGTCACTTTGATGACACATCACAATTTTAAGATTAGATTTTGTTTAGTTTCCTCCTATAATATATAACAACATATGGACCTATATGAAAACGTGATTTTGTGTTTTTAGAGGACTTTAAATGTTTAGACTCATTTTTTCATCATCAGTAAAATAGTCAAAAGAATAATCTACAGAAAAATAAGTTTAGTAGCAGCCTTAGATTTTTTTCATCAAAAAAATGACATTAAAAGGATTAATACTTTATTAAAAATAGTAGCCATTTATTTTTTTGATTAGGTGCTTAACACTAAAGCTCCCCCAATCCCAACAAGGAATCAGTAAGCATGAAGTCAGTGACAGGCTGCTGAAATGACACTCAACTTGTTTTGGGGCCCAACTAACAGAAGTATTTTCCTAAGTTTCAGGCTATGCTAATGTTTGTTTGGACAATGGTCAGTCTCCAAAAAAATGTTTACATCCTGTTTTCCATTTTTACCAGCAACAGCTTTATCATTAGGGCCTGAATTATTTACTAAATAGGATTTGGATGAGATGAATTAGACCAAGACAACTATTCCTTTAAACTCTGTGGTATGCATATTACTCATATTACTTTACTCCACTTAATTCCCTAGGAAAAAAGCTTCAGAATTAGCACTAAGCTCACAGAACAACAACCAACAAATGTCCAGCAAACTAGTTAGGGTAAAGGTTATGTTGTAAATGAGTGATCACAGCAGAAAAAGCACCATAGAGAGAGAACATAACAGCCTAGAGGCACAATTACAGACAGAAAAACATCAGCCACCACCAAGGAAACTGGATTTGTCACCAAGTAGACAATAGAGGATTTTGTATGTTGAGCAACTCCTGTAGCAAAGCGACTAATCCAAGAGGCAGGCCGGCATAATGGCCTATTTATGAGCGAGAGAGGTGGGAGGGCAAAGAGGGGTAAATTGTTTCAGAGGAGGGGGTAGCAGTGATTGGGCGTTGTGGGAGACAAACTCGCAAGGCAAGGCCCCTTCAATAATGGAGAGTGTGGAATGATGAAGCATGCGGGGCTTTGTGATCATTTAGACACACTGTCACACCAACTGCACGGCGACGTGCTGAGGAGCCTTTTGAAGTGCATATCAACATGCAAGTCTTTATGATGCATGAAATAAAGCCATTCTTCTTAATCCATTATAGATAAGAATTCCCACAAGCACTCCTCAATTAGCTCAAATTGTTATTGCTTCTGGGGCGCAGGGGTGAGTGTGGATATTAGGAAGTCTTTGTCTGAGAAACAAATTTTAAAAGGCTGCTCGTGTTTATACTATAAAGTGTAACGATTTCTCGGATATGAATGAAGAATCTCCGTCGTGTTTAGGTATAGCTTTAACCAAAAAGTATCGAATGGAAAACTGAATAGATTTTAGAGTGTAGCTACAAATGTTTCTGTGTTTAATATTTTGGATCGCAGAATACATTTTTGTGTGCAACAAAAGGTAGCTGCAGGTTGAAAGTCGCCTGCCAGTGTTATCAGACTTCAAAAGAAAAATCTGACTTAGCAGGGGAATTAGGAGAACAAGTGGAGACACGAAAAATCAGCATCACAACACTTGAACATTACACAACACCACGGCAGGAACACGCTGCTGTTGAAACCTAAATGAGTTTCATCTTGTCATCCTTACATGGACATATGTGCTAATATTGCTAAATGCCTTAAATAACAGCTACCGACCTGCTGGGACATGAGGTCAAGAAGTGGAACGTGTTAATAGAGGAAGATGATACGACAGAAAAACTGCAAAGTTCACTGTCAGAGCTGCATTCCTTTCTAGCTACTGCCAAAGAAGAAAGAAAGCTTGAGGCGAGACACAAAGGCGACTGGGGGGAGAGGCCATTTCCCTGCTTTTAAGACTGATCAATAATACGCTCATGCTTCAGAGTAAGGAAAACAGAGGCGGAGTCCAGTTTGGCATCACTTCCACGCAGGTCGAGCTCAGGACACTCAGCAGACTGAAAACTGTGTGTTAAGCAGATGCATTACACCTGTCTGCGCGCATGATCACATCACGCATGTTAATTTTCGAGCCTGAGGCAACCACACCGCTGATGTCAGATGGGACAGGTCTTTTAGTCAGAAACCCCGCCAGTGAGTCACGGCCATCTTACCGACAATAACAGTGAATCACAATGCAGATGAACGCACTTCCTCTACTGCCTAAGTAAACTTAAAGACGGTCTGAAATGTTGCCGCGACGATCCAAACGTGGTCAAAGTTCACGGTGAAAGAGGCAAATTTGTACATTTGATCACTGCAATTCTAACAATTTTATATAATGTTAAAGATGCACAGAAATTTGCATGTGCGCAACTTTTCAAAAATTCTGAAAAAGCAGCAATTTTCATCCTGGAGCGTCTACAACACATCTGCACTTAAGGTGGTCGGTGGAGGCGCTGCTGTATGAAAAGATTATCAGGGTGTTTTCTACTGACTCATCTACAAAGAGGCATCATCAAGTGGGGATGCTTTACTGAACTGGGTCAATTGTTGAACTTTTGGCCAACTGACTGCACTTCTGTGTCAACATTTGCATTCCACAGGGACAAATGACAATGAGCAGGAGTGGAGCAGCATACCAGTCATTACCTATTATGCAAGGTGACATGAGCGGTTTAGGCCACACCACAATGCACCGAGAGGCAAAGCAATACCCGTTTAGAGGAAGAACTGCAATCATTAAGCCAGATGTTGCGTTCCAGCTGCTGGAGACTTCACTTTGAGGCGCAGCACGATGAAACGACAATGCTCTGCTACGCTTACACTGTGTTTTGCAGTTGCTGACATGGTTTACGGTTAGGGAAGTATGTTGTTTAAGTGCCGGCGAGCAGTTCGGCGGTAAAACGGTTTGCTTATCTTATTGTTGTGACGGGTTATGAATTTATTGTGCGCCATAGTGGCAAGACAGTGTGTTGTCATGGTGATGTGAGAAAAACTCTTACACAATCCTTACATTGTACATCAAAAGACAAAAGCAGATTTCTTTGACTAAGACCATAGTTTCTACTGCTTTGCTAGCCAAAACTGATATTTTAGTGGCTATGATGTGACGTATAGCAGCACAGTAATCTTTGCTGATTATTGCATTAACTTAATTAATGGCCCCATTAGAGGGGTATGTTTAATGCATTACTGTGACCGGATTTCAAGCAGCTCAAGTGCCTCCTGTTCCTGCTGTAATCAAAGTTACTGGGCAGAAATATGTGCAAAACAAATACAAACCAAGGGACCAGCCCATGCGTCTGACCTGAGATATATTGTTAGAAAAAGGGCAGCGCTGCCAGGCTTGAGATAAGGAACTAGTCACTCAGGTTATCAGCTCTGCACCACCATGCTCTGCTGCACCTCTCGGCCCAAAACTAAACTCACAACTTTTCAAATCGAAGAATGCAAGAGCTTCCCAATTTGGTTTAAATGTCAGAGAGCATGGGGGGTTGGGAGAAGAAAAAAAAAAAAAGTCAGCCCAGCTAACATGAGTGGCTTCAAAGCATGTAATTGCCAACTGCACAGGCTGCGACAGGACGTGGAATTTGTGTACATGAGCTTTCCACATGGCAATTTTGTTCCTGGTGCAAACCTCTGCAGTCCCAGAGGGAGCAAAATAGTAGAAAAGGGGTTCGTTTTACTGTGTGTCTGTGGAATGCACCATGACATGATATAAACAGCTCATGCATTGGGGGGCAGCTAGTGATTATTATGCAGCAGAAGGAGCCCCCTATTAAAAGCCATGGGTGCTGGAGTGCCTTTGAGCAAGAGCCTGAAACCCCCTTTTACATGCTCTATAAACTAACCTGACCTCTGACCTCAGTTATGAATGCACTGTTGTTCAGCTGTGGGGGTTTTATAGCATTGTTTTAGGGTTTAAATCAGAAAAAATAGACAATAACAGTGCACTGCTGCAGAAGGAGGAAGTGGTGGCAAAGAAGCAGACAACAATGAAAACGGGTACAAAAGTATGCTCTCATCTGACCTGCTTAACTGCCCAAACTTGCGAGTATATTTCTCAAAGGCGACTCCACTAGTGCAGGTAGGCTTTCGTTAGGACCATGCAAACACAGCATCAAGTTATTCCCCAGCAAAGGTCACAAAAACCAGCAACACACTATCATGTGGGTGAAACAACACCGCCAAGCTCGAGTTGTTTCTGACCGAGAAACGCGTTTTAATGCGCTGAACAACTATTCAGAGCCCGGAGAGGCGTTACGGGGTCAGAATTTTAACAGGCAGCCTTTGTGGAAGCAGCTAAATGTAGCCTGGAAACACAATGAAGATGAAGGGATTTGAGCCGCTTTACCCACCTCATTGTTCGGCCAGAGTGGAGACCCTCTCTTCGTAGGCAACTTCGGCTGACTTCAGAGGTGAAGCCCGGCTCTAAAAGTCAAAACTAGTGGGGTAATTTTTTTTTTTAAATGAAAGAGAAAAAACGACGGAAAACAAACACATCTACACCCCCAAACGGGGTAGTCACAAGCGGGGATAAAGAAGCACACCTCGACGATTTCCTGGTTGTGCGGAGCGGGAGAGGAGGCGGAGGAGGAGGGGGGTAGATACAGTAGTGGAGCGGGCTTGTCAACTCCAATCACTATCCCACACTGTGTCTACGGAGAAACGAGGTGAAGCCGACGAGGAAGAGCGGCCGCACCGATAACTAAAACTTCTCAGGTCACACTTTGAGCCGCTTTCCCGCTCCGTTTGTGGGGTTTTCGGGCCGTCGGTGTGCCTCCGCCGGGCTTTTGTCGCTCCCTCGGTCGCTCGGTCGGTCCGCAGATTCATTGGAGTGTGGCCCAACCCGCCGGCTTCGAAGTAGGCTACGATCCCCGCGCTGCGTTCACGGCAGCCTCGGAAAAATCTCTTGTGAGAGTTTGAGTGGCGTTTGCTTGACTTTGATACGTGCGACTAATCTTGGAAAGCAAGCAGCAGACCATGAATCCCCTCCTAACCGCTAGATTTCATTTCAGGTCTATTCTTGCAGAATATGTTCCCTCCTGATCTTTAAATACCATTGAAATCATTTCACTAGTGGAGGGAAACCGAAATAAATGCTTTTGTTTTGACTCTACAAAATAATCCTCTTTCTTAATTTAATATACACGTAAAAACTTTTGTTACTATATACATGAGAGATATATGGAAAGTTATCCATTTGTTTGAACATGAAAAACATACTTTTTTTGAATTCCTTACTATTGTAGTCTAAGCATCCATGGTGATAGATGATTTGACGTTATTATACTTTGTTGTAATATAATTGCTTTTTTATACTTTTTTGTCAGGAATTTGAATATTAATCACAATAAAGTTTTTATTTATTGATTTATTTATTCATTTAGACAAGTACATCAATAGCGAAACTGTTTATTGAAACCATCAAAGACTATTTCTGTGTGTGTTAGCTAACATTTATGTTGCAGGTAAAGAAAGAGCAACATCAAAATCTGAAAATGAAGTTTATTTTATGCACAAGAAGCAATTTTTCTAGCTGACTAGCTAACTTACTAACTAACTAACTAACTAACTAACTGACTAACTAACTAACTAACTATATATATATATATATATATATACTACAATTCAAAAGTTTGGGGTCACTTAGAAATTTCCTTATTTTTGAAAGAAAAGCATTTTTTTCAATGAAGATAACATTAAATTGATCAGAAATAGAGTCTAGATATTGTTAATGTGGTAAATGATTATTCTAGCTGGAAACGGTTAATTTTTAATGGAATATCTCCTTAGGGGTACAGAGGAACATTTCCAGCAACCATCACTCCTAATGCTACATTGTGTTAGCTAATGGTGTTGAAAGGCTCATTGTTGATTAGGAAACCCTTGTGCAATTATGTTAGCACATGAATAAAAGTGTGAGTTTTCATGGAAAACATGAAATTGCCTGGGTGACCCCAAACTTTTGAACGGTAGTGTGTATGTGTGTGTGTGTGTGTGTGTGTGCTTTAAACAAAATTAGACTTTGTTCCTAAGGGGGTCTGGTTTAACCCCCTCATTAGTGGTGGAGGGTAACAGCTGCGTTTACTCAAACCTTGAGTCATGAGCGCGAACATTTTGTTTAAACATTAAGAGGCACGTTATGGGAAGGGTCTGGTGGTCCTCCTCCAAGAAATTTAGAGTGTCAAACACTGAATTTATTCCAATGTGACAAATGTTTATCCACTAGTTTCTTTCCAGATGTTCCAAATATTGAGAGGACACATTCCCTGCATCCCACTGAAACCTACACCTACAGTTTAAGTTAACTTAATCTTTGTTGCAGAATTTTTCCTCTTTCTGTTAAACTACTCTACAGCACTACGTAGATGTACTGAACTCCCTTCCATTTACTTAACAGTTCCAGTTGCTTTGAAGATAAGTATTTTACATCTAAACCCAGCTTACAAAATACACTTATTTATTATTAAAACATACAGTGCATACATACAATTAAAAATTCCTATTATACATCACAAGGAAAAATCACAAGATGCAGTATAACAATCTGACAAGGTCTGTTATGCTACATTTACTTTTTAATAATTTAAGTATATATTTCTGGCAGTTTTTGTGCACATATACTCAACTAAAATAACCTACAATATTCATCTGTGTAGCGTACATCATGACAAACGCGGGAGTTTCAGTACATTTATTTAAACTTGTAACCACGGTAACTATGTTAAAGTTAAGTCAAAACCAAAGTAGGCATAGCCATCTTTCTCATTAAGCTCTCTTCTAGTTGTATTTTTGAATTCAACGTATGACCTGTCGCTGTAAATACATTTAGATGTTCTAGAGCAGAAGTCACAGTGTGCTTGACAATTATAGCTAAAGGGCCACAGATGTAAAAATAAAAATGAGAAACTACTCACTACATGTTGCTTCGGAAGTCCAGTTTTGAGGAAATGACGAGCGTAAATGGAGGCCTCACTGACAAACTTTGGCCACAAAATGTATGATAACATGATGCTGTAGTTGTAAGGCTGCCAGTGAAAGACACACAATAATTCACACTTCTTACTAGCTCCTTTATGTATAAATAAACATTCAGAGAAACTCTCCAATATACTACCATGAAATCTATTGCCATGGATATTTTTTTAAACCTGTTAAGACCTAAGACACATTCTAAACACTCATATGCACACACACATTGCATCAGGTTCAGTAGGTTGAAGGAAGATGATGAAATATGGTATTTATATACTGTATACTCACAGAGGTTTAGACTGCGGCTATTAGTGACAAAGAAAGCGATGTATTTCATTGCAGTCGTTTATGTTACAGACAACAACAGCTCAGTAAAACGGACTTTAAGCTGCACTAAAACTAAGAAAAATCCTGCATGAGCCATTCCCTTTGCAGTTTCCCCCAATTCAAACTTTATGGGATGTCATTTTTATTTCCCAATAGCACTTGAAGGCAGCATCTCATCCTAGCCAGGGGCCCTGCCAAGCCCTCCACCTCGCCCTGCTGGCAGGCTTGGTAACTTCAGGCTTCTGTGGTCAGTCCATGGACAGGCTTTTTTTTTTTTTTTTTTTTTTTTTAAGCATTTAATGAGTAATGTTACTGGAATGAAACAAACAAATAAACAAAAGAATCACAGCTTTGGTTCAGAGGTTAGATTTCAGGGTGATGAGCAACAAAGATTCCAAGTTGAACCACAGCGAGTTTTTTAATATCTTATATGAGAGGGTGAAGTAATATAAAACCATGAAGGGAAAAAGAAGTTGGATGGCCTCATATGGCCCAGTTTTCAGCACTGAGATACTGCACATAGTAAAAGCCCCCTGATGGGGACAGAAGTGGAAGAGAGGATGTTAAAGGAATGCATTACGTCTGCATGGCATGTGTAAACATCCAGAAAGCCAATATGCCTTTAGTCGGACTGCACACACACTCTCAGACATACTAGCTGACTGCTCTGAGCAACTGCTGCTCTGGTATTTTTTTTTTAGCCATGTGTCCCCCTGTTAACTGTGCTGCCTCCTGAAACTCAGACTCTCAAGTAAACCCCTGTTTCTTGTGCAGGTCTGCAAATATTAACACCATCTCCAGTGTGAGTTTGTGCTCTACAACGTGTGTGAATGTGTCTGTGTGATTTGTGGTGGCTAAGGCTCAAAAAAGTTGGTTCCATTCCCAGAAAGTAGCCTGTAAAGAATCAGAGACAGTCATGCAGTAATTTTAGGGTGCTCCTCCCATTTACCACAGCTTTATTTCCACAGCTTGACGTCAGTTGGTCACAGTGGTGAAATTTACTCAAGTACTGTACTTAAGTACATTTTTTGTACTTGTAGTTAAGAATGTCCATATCATCCACCTTTTTACTTCCACTTTATTATATTTTCTAGACAAATATTGCATTTCATTCTCCACTACATTTATTTTAAATGTTAGTGACTTTGTCGATTCTGGTTCAACTAATAGATTATGTTAAAGTTATTATGGATCAAGCCTTATGAAGTCATTAAAATTATCTCTAGGTGCAGCTTTAAAGAGATGTATGCATCAATTAATGAATAATTATTCTCCAAAAACCAGTGTGTGATTCTGAAATGCTCCACTCTGCTTAATGAGTATGTTTACTTGATGTGAATTAAGCATATTTTCATTCAAATACCTTTGTCATTTTACTTAAGTAGGAATATAAATGCATGACTGGGTGTCTTGGGCATCCTCAGTCTGACAGAAGACCCGCTGGACAGCAGCACTGAGGGCCCAACAAGAACTGGAGCAAAGCAGCTACAATAGATCTTCAGAGGTATTGTTAGAAGGAGTTGATGGAAAAAGTGGGACATACAAGCTGCTGCAGCAAGATTTGGACAAAGTAGATGTGCTCAGTCAGCCAGGCAAAATTCTAACTATACGTATCTTTCTATGTCTGAGTTTGCAGAGAGGCTGTTATGTAAACAAACTGCAATTCTACTACTTCTTACATCAGGGAGGCCGGGACTGGTTAAAGCATACAGTCCTGAGGCAACGTATAAAAACCTCAGCCTCCACTCTGGGTTGAATAGCAGACGAACAAAGAGAATTACACAACTGAACTTCAACCGAGGAAACAAAGTATCAGTCTGGATCCTGAAGTTGGCAGCACTTAGCCAGACAGGGATTAAGAATAACAGCATGGACCGTTCTGTCCAACACACTGTTTAGTAGTAGTTATAAATGAAGCCAGTGGACAGAGAGAAAGAGCGTTACTGTTCAAATGCTTTAAATCTCCGTCCATCTCTTCTTGACAGGGGAGGAATGCAACTGGAGGAGGGTGAAATCTGTAAATGGGAGTGAGACACAACTAAGAGCTCTGGGCTGGAGGCCAGCAAAGCAAAGGGCAGCAGAAGGATTTTAGAGAGTCTAAATGACATGTCCTTAAATGTAGACCCTGAACTCCTCATGGGGACAACTGGGACCATTACATAGTGACAGTGGAAGCCAGGCTACTGTCCTTATAGTGAAGCATAATACATAAATTCATGTTTTCCTCCCAGTTCTGAACGTGCGCTGCGGTTTCAAAACCAGCACACTAAGGTTCGGAGACAACAGATCTCTACACTGAACATTAAAATAAAAAAAATATGTCTCAAAGCTTTAGTTTCATGTCATATCATATATTGTTATGTGTACCAAATTGGACGATGCTTTCAAGATGAATTTGTCAGTTTTCATGAAACGCTGCATTCAACTGGAAGGGCTTGTTAGAGAAGCCAAATGAGGGTCACTGCTTTGAATCTGTATGTTATTTTTTATTCCACTAGATGGCAATATGATCTTAATATGTGACAGACATGCAATAATGTATCTGTGAAGTGTGAATATCTTTTCTTATGAGTAGCTGCGCTGAAGTCTGCTTGAACAGGTCTCATTTGAAAAGAGTCATAACAACTCTAAGAGTAGAAAATGAAATAAAATAATTTAAAAATATCAAAATATGGGATTTTCATCCAGCACCATTATAGCGAGGGTGCCTTGTGGCTTCATTTGGAAGTAACTGTTGATAATAAACAGGTAATACAGATGTTTTTTATAATGAATTATATTCAAATACAACCTTTTCTTAATAAAAAGGTTGTATTTGAATTAACATTTCTTGAAAGGGTTGATATTGTTGCTTTTTATGACTAACCAAGAAAAAAAAAGCATCCATTATGTCTTTTATGTGTCATTTTTTTAAAACAAGTTTCATCAGCATCCACTAAGCAAAACAGGATACTGATTAATACAATTTAAATGGTCGCTATGATTTATGTTCACATCTTGTCTGCTGCAAACATTCAACACAGTGTCAGTTCAGAGTCTAGTTTCATCCACACCTAAACAAAACACACCACAGTGGTCCTATTTTTCCTCTCAATCTCAGAAGAAATATTAAATTATTATTATTATTATTATTATTATTATTATTATTATTATTATTATTATTATTATTATTATTATTATTATTATTATTATTATACTGAATCAATTTCAAACATATTTTGTACAAATTTTCACAATCAAATGAATAGGTTTTGATATTGTACAAACAATTTAAAATAAAATGTAGTAAACAATAATATTTAAAATAGTATATTATAATATTTATATGCTTAACTGATCTAATAGACAAATATAATAAAACCATATTTTCTAATATTTTGTAATACATTATGCTATTATCTTTAAAAATCAGCGTGTTGAGGATATTTTTTGAGGAATTTGGGGATTTGCATTACATCGAGGAGGATTTACATATTCATACATATCCTACAGATTATTGTGAATTTTTTTTAACCTTGATACTGATATTTATTTTAATTAATATGTCTGTAACTGTGACTGCAAAGCACATCAATGCTTTAAAAAAAGAGTGCCAATCTCAAATTTAATTGTAATATAAAGCAAAATGCCAGATATTTGGTGTTATGAATGTAAAATAGTTTCTCAGTTTTTCAGAGTTTTGAAATTAAAATGATAAGCTACACGTGATTTAGTAAAATATGTCTTTGTCAAAGTGGGTTTTGCAGTGGAAATTTGCACTGAAGACCTCAGTGTAAAATCCTGGATTAATACATCATGATGCAACACCACTCAACGGATTAATCGTGTCTAATTAGAGTGGGGGAAAAAATGCTTTGATTGGAGTTCAAATGAGCAGACTTGGTCCTAGCTGGTCCCTGTCTCCTCCTCCTGCAGCAGGTGTGTTTGTAAACAGGTGCTGCTCTACATCCACCTGATCCTGTTGTTGGGGCTGATGCTCCACGTGTCCCTGCTCTTACTGTCAGCCACACTTAGAGATGGGTGAAGGCGGTGTTTGTGTTTACGGAGCTGATACCTCTCCTCCCGTCAGCCATCCTCCTCCTCCACCATCCCCCCCCCCCCCCCCCCCCCCCCCCCCCCCCCCCCCCCACCTGGCCTGCCGGCTCTGACACCCGGACCGCGGCTCTGCTTGAAAACAAACTGCGGCGGCGGCTCCGGTTACCGGGGCCCGATCGATGCGCTTGCAGGGTGTCGCGTTGCTCGGGAGGCTTGAGTATCGATGCATGGCCGATCGCTATCATAATCACACTTCCCCCCTCTTATCGCTTACCTACTGAATAAAACATCTGCCTTCCTGCCCGTGGATCGCTCACCCTCCTCCAAAATCTGGAGGGGAAAGAGACTTCTTGAAGTGTCTTCGAGATGACTGAAGTAACATGAGAGAAGCGACCAACAAATGAGGTCCCCGAAGTTGTTTTTATCTCAGGCATCTCCAAATAGACCCGCCAGCTATTTGACAGGGTTTTGTCCCAGGATGCTGCAGCTGAGTTTCACTATTGAGATGTCACTTGATCTCAAAACAACCTATAGATTTACAGTCCCTTTTTTGATGGATTAAGCGTGTCGCTGCGAATTAAAGTGAAGCTCTGAACTTGTTTGTTCTTGTCATGTTCTCTGGTTTGTCTTTAGAACATCTTTAGCAGTATTTTGGCCCATGAGGTCCAGAGCTGAATGTGGAGACCACCAGGCCCCAAAGCAGCAGCAGGAGGTGATGAAGGTGTCTGTTGATGATTAGGTGGCACCGTCTATCTTAAATGCCAAATACAAGGTGACAAATAAGAGTAAAACCCTAAACAAGTAAGCTGAGGAATGTTTAAAAAATGGATCTGATGTTTTCATGCACATTTGTTCATTGCAGATCTCAACCAACTTGATCACCTTCAGGAAATTTTGGGCCGACTCTTGGGGCAACAATCTTTTCCACCAGCATTAAAACATCAAAAATCTTTTTGAATATTGGTGTTCACCCCTTTAAGTAGAATTTCAGAGACTTCATCTGTCATGCATATGTAGACTATACATGTAGAAGAGGTGAAGCATTAAACCCAGTTCTCAGTCAGTATGAGTAAGATCTCTCACAGATTTGCTTGATATTCCAGTTTTTTCACTTTAAACTAAATGATCAGAGACACATCAGAACCACAGTTACAATATCCCATCTGATTCCCCTGTTATTAGAATGCCGTATTTAGAATACTCTGTTCCAGAATGTTTAAAGTATGAGTCAATCAGTTTTCAGCAGTTTTTTTGGCTGACTGAAATTAGATGTGACTAAAAAGTAAAGCTAAGTTACCTAAAATCAGGGGGAGTTTTTTCCCTACTGTATTTTTTTTTTCCACAGGATTAAAATGCTAGCACAAAAAAGGGGTAAATTGGAAAATCTTAACATTGAACTGCTATTATTTGTCATGTTTTCTGTGCAGTTTGATGTAACTGAATATCAAATTATACATTTTGGTGAAGGATTCCATCAGATTGTCTGTTTCCAAGGTAAAGAAGGAGCTTTAGTGCTACAGTGTTAAAAGCTGCTGTAGTAGAGTTTGATATAAAACTACAAGACATGCAAGTAGATGATTCATTTGGGGCCTCCTGGTGGCAGCTGCTGTGTGTCCTTGGGCTGCCTGTGCAACAACTTGTCCATTTTCCGGCCCCTGCAACATGATCTCCTCAAACTTTTAGTAGAAGTCAAGATCTGCCTGAAGCAAAAGTGCAGCAAGTATTAGAACAGTCATAAAAGTTCACTGCATTTCAAATTTAGCACTCAGACTGGTTCTCATTCGTCCTTCTGACCCAGCAGGCTTCACCTGAAAGCTATAAATCAGTGAGGACTTGTTGCCCACACAGATGCTCCACAGGTGCTGGCCTTATGGGCACAACATCACGTCAAGATGTTAACACAGCAGAATATTACAGTAGGCAAGAAAGGTTTAGGCTACTTCATAGCGATTAAGCAATCTTTACAAGCGATCATACAATGTTTTTGAACACAGAAAAAATTCCGTCCTAAATAAAAGGCCTAGAATCAGGGATTTAAGCCCTGATTCAAAAATCAATTAAAGTCTCCAAACATTATGAAACACACAGACAAGCATTTTATTTACTCGCACACATCTGACCACTAAATCTGAGAGCACTGAAGAGCAGAGGTTAGATGCCGACTGCTAGAGAGAAGTAAGGCGACACTAGCTGTCGAGCTATTAAGACAATTAACAAAGTGGTCAGGAGGGGCCGAGCGGCAGAGAGGAACAGCCTGAAATGGAGGGGGATGAGGGTGTGAAGTGACAGTCAGCACATCTGGTCTCATCAATAATGCAGTGGGCCTTTAAACGGCAGTTTGTCGCATATTGATGTGCTGCTGAGTGAAATCAAGCCCGACACCTAAGATGCTGTCAGGGGAGAGTGAAAGGGTGAATGTGGAAGGAGGAGGAGGAAAAGGGGAGGAGGTTGGCAAGAAGACTCAAGAAAAAATTACTTTTCACCAAGGCTTTGAACTGCACGTGTTGTAGAGTACGCTGAATGAACGAGACAAGAGAACAAAACACAAGTTAGTAGAATGGACCAGTAGTGGAATAAAGTAATGTACAGATCACTCATAATGAAGCACAGACGCTAAAAGCAGGTACATACCCAACTTTTCAATCTGTTCATCACTTTTATTATTAAAATGAAAAAGACAGAAGATCTCTGTAGACAAAGCAAAATCAGGTACCACCGTGCCTAACTGACTCTCAAAATAGTAGAAATATTTTGTTGACATAATATTTCTATCTCAACAGTGAATGCAGTGATCCAACAACAAAAATCTAAACAAAAAAAAAGTTAACATCAATGACAATCCACAGCCTTTAAATCTTCCAAAAAAAGAATGAAAGAAATAAGGCTCTGTGACCGGTTCTGCTGGATGACTATAAAGAGTTCATTTTCCTGTGATCAGAGGATTTCTCAGCACGACGATGACCGAGTCCCCCCTGAGGAACATTTTAGAAATGTAGCGGTCCTTATTCACGGGCTTAGACTTCTTCTTTCCCTTCCCGCTCTTGGGAACCTCCGTCCACATTTCCTTCACATTCTCCAAGACCATGTTGCAATGTCTGAAATGATGGTGAGGATGCGACAAGTTAAAATCTAATGTTACCAATTTAAAAAAAAATCATTAGAATAATAGTAAATACTACAAAAACTTTAAAATGATCATGTGATGTTGCACAAACATTCACATATAGTTTGAAGAATTAGGGTGAAGTCTGTATTTAATCATTATAAGGTTTTGTGATCATAAAAAAACAACAACAAAAAATGATTTTAGTTTTTATGAGATAAATGCAATGTGTAAATTAAGGTACGATTTTAACAGCGTCTCACACCTTTAAAATAATTACTTCCTTATTGTTTATGGTTAAACAAACATTTATGTTTTTCTTTCAGGGAACAATGTTTCAGTGTGCATCGTTCAAATAATGTTTCCCCCTCCGAATGGAACTAATATGTGTGAAAACTGTTATTTAAAATGTATTGTTCAATAAATATTTGATTTTGCGGTCACCGATTTCATATTTGAAGCTATGTAATATTTAGTAATAAATCAGAACAGATGCTGAACTGGGAATACAAAAACCAGAGCAGGTTCTAATGAAAAGAAAAAAGAACACACACAATTCAAAAAAGTAGTAACGAAATTTAAAGGGGAATTGCCATCATTGAAATTGCAAATTTGTGATAAACAAATTTTAATCTCTTGTTTTACCCTCACACCTCTTGAGCAAGTCCCTGGATCAGTACCTGTCAAAAGCCTTGACTCTTCCGAGCAGCTTCTTGTTGTTGCGGCAGTTAATGAGGACCTGAGTGTTGTTCTTCACTGACTGGGTTAGCACCGAGAGGGGGCCGGTGTTGAACTCCTCCTCCTCTCGCTTCTGGAGCTCCTCGGGAGTCATCTCAGACTTGGGCTTTGTTAACAGACTCCTGGAAATGAAGCAGAGTGACACTAAATAAGTTACTACAATTGATAAATAGGTATGATCACATAAGAATCCTGGCAATGATATATTATGAATAGTGTATATCGTTCTAATATTACATTAAACGGGTGTAGTACAGCTTCAGCCTTCATATTCATACATATACCTAAAGCAACTTCTATAATGGTATTTTGTTGTTGTAATTTTTCATAGTTTTCCATTGTGTTCAAATTTCTTACAACTTCTTTTGCAACAACAATATACAATTAAAAAACCAAACAAATCAGATTTTTAGACTTTTATTTTGACAGTTTTGGTATTTTGGTATTATTGGTGATTTTAGTAGAAATTGTAATTGAAGATGATGTAACCTTTTCTCCTGTCTGTTCCCTAACCTCTGAAGAGTACAATTTGAGGAACGGTGCATCGGCTTAGCACCACGATGCCTCGTTTATAATGATATGTTGTGACATATTTTACATTTACCAAAGATTGCTTTTCCCACAGTGTGTATATTGCAGTTGGCCCTGTTATGATTTTGACAATATTTTGATTTAAGAATAAATAAAAATAAGATTAAATAAGAATCTCATTACTCAGAGTAACCACTGCACTGTTTCTTCTGCGTATATGACAGTAAAGTTCTTGAATCTTAAAATGTTTGTTCCATACACACCAAACTGAAGTTTCAAACTTTTACCTAAATAACAGCAATGATACCACAAGACACCAGCTATCTGGAAATATTTACAGATGTGGGTCAAAAATTAAAGGCTATATATTTTTTAAAAGAACATTGTACACAAGTAAACGGGCTTACTATAGCAATAAAATTCAGTAACATACAAACCTTAACATCATTTATCAATGTTTCGTCCCAGAACTCAGAAGATACAAGAAAATATTTGTACCATCACTAACTTCACTGTAAATTGAATCAGCTAGAGCTTTTCGTAGGACGGTGCTTGTCTTTTAATTTAGCACATTTAGTTTACTGTAACACAGTTTTGCATCTCGCTGGAAAAGCAAGACGACTCACTTCATCTTTTTGGGATTACCTGGGGATTTTGAATCCCAGCAGAATATTTAGATCAGGAAGTGAACGACCAACTGATCACAGGCAAGAAAACACGCTCACACTTTGTTACGTGTTAGCTTTTAGCATAGTAGCGTGTATCAACACAACAGCGACGCTACGGCCTCATAACTTTTTAAAGTTTGCACCAATGCAGTTCAAGTATAGGAATTGGTTTTATTGTAACAGCTATGTATTGTAATACAGGCCAGTCTGAAAACACACAACCGTAACAGGACATACAAAGACTGACCGCCTTAAGCTAACCGGCCTCGGCTCCTCAACGGCTAACAATGTTAGCATTATAACTGCTAGCTGCTGCCATTCGGAGTTCAGACTAGGAAACAAGAAAATACGCATTTCTCACAGACTGGCTGATGTTTGTAGATACTTACATGGCTGCAGTCGGATAAAAACAGTTTTCTCTGGTGGTATTTCTCTCTTCTCTCCACCGCAGCCTTCGTATCCTCAACGATTCTCCCTGACTCGCGTGGACTGAACTACTTCCAGGTCAGCCGCTGCGCGCTTCAGACGGTTACTATAACTACCGGGTTAGCGACACTGACTCGTCATATGAATGTGTATGTCTCTGATGGGAGGTAAAAGATGAGCACAATCTCACAAAACTCTACAAACATTTGTTTATTTTCTGCAGCAGTCCCATCAGACTGTGTAATTGCATTTTAGTACATTTTGTACGACAGACTGGTACAACAGGCTGGCAGTTGTAGATAGTAACTAAGTATGTGCACATTGCTGACACCATGAATACAAGTTGTGTTATTTATATATGAAAATGCTTTCCAGAGACTTATTAGTAGAAAAATAAGAATCCTAATCTTAACACCAATCCCTCCATCCACCTCCAAACACAATCACTCTGGACTTCATACTGTGTCTATACTGCTTTTATCTCATACTGTACATATTGTTCATAACACCATTTATTCCCACCTTTTTACGCACTTGTATCTATCTCTGTATTATCTACAGCCATTGTATTTATATAGTTAGTGGGTTCTTACTTTGCATTCAGTTTTTACTGTGTAATACTATACACACAAAACATTTGTACTGCATGTAACACACTTTTAATGCACTTTTACTGCTTCTTTTGCATGTCTCATGAAATGCTTAACTGCATTTTGTTGTCGCTCTACTTGTGCATTGTTTGTGCAATGGCAATAAAGAGTAATGTAATCCAATTATCCTAACAAGTTTAAATATTAAGGTTAAGGCTCTACCATGTTATTTATGGTAGGAATTTACCTGAGCAATTTCAACATTCTGTTGGATTAAAAATGTACAAAGAAATGACTATTATAAATATCAAGGCTAAGATCCTATGCTACTGTCATTTATGAAGATTGAACTGACGAATTTAGGGTAAAAATTATGACTCTACAAAAATGTAAATAACCCAATAAATCCCAGGATTCTGTGGTTTCCTTCCTTAAAAAGTTTTATTTTTATGTGTATCATTTTATGTTTTATATCTTTTGTGTTACATTTAATTACACTTAATTAAATTTTTTCTCTTGATATTAGCAATGCTGGAGAGCACTGACTCCCTTTTAACTGGAGACCTCGAGCAAAGCCAGGCTTGGGATGAGGGTAAAGGGGAGATGGAAAAGGATAGCAGAGACAAACAGACAACAGACAAGACAACTGGACCGGTTGGTTGCACTACGAATCATAGATCAAACTGTGCAGCTCCAGAGCCATAAATACAAAGATGTACAAAGAGAACGAGAGAGAGAGAGAGGACAGGCAAACTGCAAGACAGCAAAGGCACACTGTTTGCCTTAGTTGTATTTCACTATTGTAGCTCAAGCTCTTTCTTGTTGTTAATCTATCCTGTTTGACATGTTTTTCAAAATGTATCCCTGGCAGGATGTGACAGTTTATCGCTAAGGAAATTCTGAACGTCTAACATTTAATTTCTTGCATTCTGATCAGTTATTATCCATCAATTTGTTCATTTTTGTGTCAATTTATAGCAGAAACATATCCATTTTCTTCCCTCCATGTAATTCTATAAACTATTGCATGGTATGAACGTTGCCTCCTCTCTCCTGTAGTCTGTGTTTTATCCTCTCTGTCCTCTCTCTGTGTCTCTCTGCAGGTATTTCTGGCTCTGGAGCTGTATGGGTTTGATCTGTGGTTACTGGTCCCACCAACCTGTTCACTGTTTATGTTCTCTTGGTTGTTTGGTCTCTTGCCTTGGTTGGTCTGTTTGTCTCTACTCTGGTCCTCTCTGTCACATTTACCCTCACCCCAACCAGTTGAGGCAGGACCTTAATCTGCTGGAAGTTTCTTCCTGCTAAAAGATAATTCTTTGTGTTTACTGTCATCATTAGACATGCTTTCATGGAATCCTTGGACTTTTTTAAGGGTTCCCATGTATAATTTTGTATGGTTTCATTTTAGATATGTAAGACAAATCATTATAAATTATTTTATTGTAGGGTCTTCACATTACAATTATATTTAGTCAGGTGAATTAGAATATTTTATATGCTTTTGTAGAATGTGCTGTAATATTTATTATGCTGAAATAAATTCACATCATAAATGACACTGTAAAATCTCTTAACTAATCTCTTAACTAAAGAGTTAATTTGCAATGCCAGTCTTACATTTCAGTAATTTTTCTACTGCTAAATATGATACATAAATGACAGTGACTTAACTTTATCTAAAGGATAATAGAAAATTCAGGCACCAGAGGACAGTTTGAAATATAATGGAACATAATGCAATGAGGTTCTTCTGCTTTCAAATATTTATTTTCCCGTCAATCAACATTTCTCATTAATTATAATCATTGATGATGAGGACGCTTTTGTCCTCTTATGTGTCTTTTGTCTGGGGAAGTAATTCATTTTAATTAATTTATAACCCCTGGACTTGAACAGCTTATACAGTATGTGCTTCATCAGATTTGCTGCTCATGTACAAGACTTTCTGCACTTTTAGAACATATCACACTTAGCCTATCCGTGCTCTGAAACGGAATGAAAACAAGAATACAGCACATTTTGGAAATAACTGCTTGAGACATCTATCAGATCTAACACACTTGCCTCCATTGGTGGTACTGTGGAATCGTTGAGTAACATCACAGTAGTTTTCCAATGCTTCTTTAATGTTTTACTAAGGTGGACAAACACAGATGTTCTAAATATTGAAGGGCACGTATTTCCTGTTGCCTCACAGCTAGAGGATCCCTGGTTCACGTCCTGCCTGGGATCTTTCTGTGTCGAGTTTGTATGTTGTCCCTGTGTGGGTTTTCTCTGGGTACTCCGGCTTCCTCCCAGAGTCCAAATACATGCTGAGATTAATTGGTAATTCTAAACTGTCTGTCAGCGTGAATGTGAGTGTAATTGTTTGTCTCAGTGTGTAGCTCTGTGATAGACTGGTGACCTGTCCAGGGTGTCCCCTGCCTTCACCCTAAGTCAGCCGGGATAGACTCTGGCCCCTCCATGACCCTAATGAGGATGAAGCGGTGTATGGATGGATGGATGTATTTCCTGTATTTCCCCTCCAAATCTACAACCACGGCTAATATTTTAGCTCAGATTTGAATATAACAATTGTAGCCAACTTATGGCCTATAACAGCAATTTTCTTTTTTGCCATTTTTTTTTTACTTGAAAGAATGTAAATACTTATTCCACTATCATAGGGTAGTAATTGGAGGTTGGTCAGGATGAAACTAAACACAATTCATTCATAATAGCTTAAAAATTAACTGTAAATGAACTCTTTCTGCTTGAGAAATTGTCACAGGAAAAACATAAGGCAGCAGCAGCCAAACTGATACCACAGACCCAAACAGTTAAGTCTTTGTGTTGCTTTTCAACACAACAAGAACGAGGGGATGTCTGTGTGTGTGTGTGTGTGTGTGTGAGTGAGAGAGAGAAAGTCAGGGATGTATGCTACATTATCTACACTGCAGCAGGAGACACTGAGAGATTGGCTTTCTGGCAAGAGACAGACAGACGCCTATGGGTGTACTACCCACCCACCTTATTTCAAAGGGTGGCAGATCTACCTGTTGAAACCACTTGCTGCAGATAATGGCAGCCTGTGTGCTGTTGAGAGAGGCGAGCGTGTGGGATTGATTTCCAGAGCAGTATATCTTTATGAAGCACACACCTACTCTGGTCAAAAGACCTGCATCTTAAACTGTGGAGTAAAATGAGCTCAGCAGTACATGTGATGGGACTGCAGTAATCTGGAAACACTTAGCAGGAGCAGAGATTAACTCAGCAACCATTAAATTGGATAGGCAAGAAAAAGTAGGCTGTGTGTTACTCTAAAACTACTGTAATGTGTAAAGTTGGTTTTAAAGTGGCCTTTTCTCATATCATTAAGGCCCGTACAGTGAACTGCTTTCTTTGTAGACTGCAGGCATTGAGAAAAAAATACTCTTTGTAGATGCAGGAACAAGTTGGTGAATGTTTGATGCTGGATTTTATTCCAGGTGCACTTTGACACATTTTACTGATATAGTGCAAAATGCAAAAGGTGCTTGCAAGTATGATGCTGAATCACCTTTAGGATCCAGATCCATTCGTATTGTCTAAACTGACATATTGGCATTAAAATCATATTTTTGGGGGGGAAACAAAACTCTTATGGAGTCCTAGTGTCCTCAAACCCAACTTTATGGTGCACTGCAGTAATAACGTGACAAGCGTGTCACCTTTTCTCCTGTAACTTGATAATCTGACATTTAATTTTAACCCTGTAAGACCCAAATATAGGGAAAAAAATATATATAATAGAAAAGAATAATAAAAAATAAAATGATCTATTTTTGCAACAGTGGGTTTTACAGTGTTAAGGGACGAATTAACTAAAATACAAGTATGATTGCAAAAAATATGAATACCCTCCTTTACTATCCTTATCATAACCCACACCCTTCCATCCTTTTAGTTAGTTTTGCTGCTATTTAACTGAACACATTACATTTTTAAGAAAACCATCTTTCTATATTTATGCACCTCTCAGCACATGATCATCAACAGCCCCAGCAGGTAAAGTAAAACACATATGTTAGAAGGGAGATTTATAGCTGTGGTTATTAGTCGAGCTGTCGAAGTGAAGGTTTATTACACTAACAGCAAACAGTATCTTCTTACACCTGCCTCGGGACATAAAACTCTACTTTGCACCATAAACATGTTGGTTCACAGCTCTGTCCCTCTGCTCTCCATGCTGCGACCGCAATTGCTCATGCCAGTAATGAAAATATTATTATCTTCGCATCTATCTAGACCTGGAGTTTGCCAACAGTGAAGTTACCTGATCCAGCCCAGTCTGCCTTAACCACAGGCGACTGTGGATGGGACTGGGTTTGGAGAGGTGACGTGCTGGGGTCCTTTTGATATAAAGGAGGCTTTTGTTTTAAGGAGGCAGAGAGCTGCTCTAATCTGCAGTACCCATGCGTCTATTTTTATTAATTTGTATCCCAGAGGGGGAAGCAGGCGGGGAGAGGGAGAGGTGAGGGAAAGTTTAACAGGCAGTGAAGACAGCGCAGAGTGAAACCAAAGACAGATCAATAAGACGAGCCGGGCTGGAAATGTCAGGTCTACCTGTTGGGGTTACTTCACAGTTTGCGCACTGATGTTTCCTCAAGAAACCTTCTGGTGCGCATTTGAACTGTTGATCTTACAAAAAAAGAAGACAAAGAATGAATCACAGCACGCCCATCAAAAGGCCTCAACTTCCCACTTCTACTTTGAAAAATGTAAAAAATTTACATTAAACATCAAATCCAGTCTAGCTTCAGTCCTTCCTGTGCGGGCTCAACTCTCCAGAGTGGAACATTTAATAACACAGCCAAATAAGAACAATCAACAACAGTAGGTTTTAATGAGGTGAAAGGAAAAAAAACACAATTAAAAATGCATTATTTATCGTTTAATTACATGTAAGGTAATTAAAAAGGGAATGTGATATTCTTTTAGTTGCAACATTAACGAAATCGAAGACAATAAGTGCAGCAAATGAGCAGTTTAAGTGTCATTTAACATCGTATATTTTTTTTGCTCACACTGTAAACTCATAATTTAAAACAATCTTCGGGCGAAAAATAATTTCAGTTTTTAGTTTTTAAATTAGGCCAGTTTTCCCCCAACGTAAATAGCTCTAAAAACAACAGTTAGCGTTTAAAGGTGTTCGTTCACATGCTGGCTAAAATGAATCACTTCAGGCAGAGTCATAATTTAATTTTTATTTTATTTTTATTTTTAAAGTTTCTTTCTTTTTTGTGGCATTTTGCATTATAATTTCAGTCCCTGGCATTAGGCTTAAAATGGTGACATGCGCGCAAACATCACTTCACTTTTCGATACTAATAAGTGCATATTTCGAAAATAATGAGAAAATGTAACGTGAACATTGTTTTGAAAAGAAGAATATAGTTTCAGCTCAGATATGGTCCATGAGGCCAATAATACAATTTTTAAAACCCTGGTTACACTGACTGTGATTTTAAAATGTGTCGTTTTTTGCACAGTTTTGGAAATGTGTAGTAGGTAAACCTTTTCTTAGTGTGTGAGGCACGTTTAGTTTATCCGTCAGTTACTTTTTTTTGATTGATTTAACACAAACTGGACATCAGGTCTTTGATGAAATTATACAAACCTGGTAACACTGTCCATTTTAGTTTAGATATCTTCCACTGTAACGCAAAAAAATCGTTGACCAGTGTTGCATTTTTCATCAGGATATTAAAGAAAGTCCATTTTGTGGGTGAGCAGGATGCTTTGGCCTTTTATTTTCCATCTAAATTCTACAGCAATGTTGGTATTATGACTCTATTTCCCTATATTCCAAGACGAAGGAGGGCTTGAACTGACTTGAGGGCAGTAATTTGGAAAGTCACTACAGCATCCCCCGAGGTCTGAGTGAGCGTTCTTGGATAAAAACTGTCCCGGAGACGTCTTGGAGGTGGCGCACTCCTCTTGGCACGGACTAAACGTGGCGGCACATGGTATCTGGTGGGAGTAAAAGTAGCTGGCTTGTCCGGAGATCATGTTAAAAGAGCATGGGTCCGACAGCGGCAGCGTGCACGCAGGGATGGATGTGGAGAAGGCGGTGCAGGCAGCGCCAATCTGATGGCGACGGGATTGCGCGCAACTCACTCCAATGTAAGACATCTCCTGGTGCGTCTGCACGAACCGGTCGGCCTCTGCGGCACTCGCGCTCAGCCGGGCCCGCTGTGAAACCAACGAGTGATTGGAGAAGCGAGGGTGACCGTTCAGATAAGTCCCTGCGCCGAGGTGGGTGCGCACCGGGGTTTGGAGAGGTAGGAACGGCGGCACCGGCCAGTAAAATGAACTCGCTGCAGCCAAAGTAACACTGGTCGCCGTGCCGGAGGGCATCAGGCGACCTCCTCCCCTCTTGAGACCGAGTTTGTTCCTGGATCCAGCTGCTGCCCTGCGCCGGAGTTTCCCCGATGTGCCGCCTATGAAGACATCCTCACTGCAGGGGTCCAGCATCCAGTAGTTGCCTTTACCCGGGTCATCGTAGTGGCGCGGCACTTTAACGAAACACTTGTTCAGACTCAGATTGTGCCTGATGGAGTTTTGCCAGCCTTGTCTGTTCTGTCGGTAGTACGGGAAGTTGCCCATGATAAACTCATAGATGCCGTTGAGTGTGAGCCGTCGTTCTGGGCTCTGGCGGATCGCCATCATGATGAGCGCGTTGTAACTAAAAGGAGGTTTCTCGGCTTTAACGCTTTCTTCTGCTCCTCCTGTTTTCTCTGAATCCCCTTTATTTCCTTCTCGTTTTCCATTTGCACTCATCGGTTTAGCGTCTACTTTGGCGCACTGTCTTGAGTTTTCGCAGTTCTTCTCTTTGTCAAAGTTTTCCTCTTGACTGGGTTTCTCGGGGAGAGCAGAGCGCAGTTTCTGGGACGGAGACGCAGATTCCTGTTCACCCATCACCCCCTCTCGTCTCCACAGCAGGCTGCTGATGCTGAATGAAGACTTGTGGAAGAATCGGTTCGAAGTTTTCAAATCCTCCATCTCCATCTCCAAAAGTCACTCCTACAATTCTCAAAGCTGCCCGGAGATCGCTGGAGAGCGCGTCACTGAACCCACAGAGAGCAAAGATGCGCTGATTCAAAGTGGTGAGGAGCCAAAGACGCACTGGCCAGACAGCGTGACAACAAATGCGCATGATCACAGCAGCTCAGGATTCGTTACCTACGAAACGCAGGTCAGAGCATTAGTCACTGGATCCAAGAGTGAAATATCTGGGGCGTAATTATGCGCATGTTCCAGTACTTTGTTGCTGATAGAAACTATTTTGGAAAGAATTATTAATTTACTCCAACAAATGCAGCCTGTTTAATAGCTTTTTGGATCAAATCAAAGCACAGTAACCTAATGTAAGTGTTTTATTGACACTTCTAGTTCAATTATTAGAAGAAAAAAAAATACATCCGCAGTAAACTTAATAATTATTCGGAAATAACCCGGGATAAAATGAATGTGCTGTCAATCTGAGTGACTGATAGCTGAACTCTTGGGTGCAATTATAACACTTCCGTGACTCATGAAACTCAACCCTCTCACACGCGCCTTGCCCTCTGGGTTGGCCTCATCTTTCTCTCCATTTTCCCTCTGATCCCCTCTGCGCACCTTATTCGACATCAATTTGGCAAAACGCCGATCAAGCCTGAATGATCTTGTCTGTAAAGGGCTCAAACAAACACAAAGTAAAGCGCGAATGAAAGCAAAAACCACAATACTTAAAACCAGTTAGGCTGTTTAAAGCTTTTATACAAGTTCCAATATTGCGCATTTATGGTGCGTTACTGACCAGAGAGACAACAGGCCTGCTGTGTATGTTCGTGCGTCATGCGTAAAAGTGATTTGGAAACATCATTAAGTCCAAAACTATTCCAGCTGACATCAGTCTTGAGCAAATGTGTATTTTATCAAAACTAGCAATAAACTTACTATCTCGGCTTTAAAAAATTACTGACATCAGACATCATCGTCCTGAAACAGCAGTCAAATAGCCTTTTCTGACTTTATATGCGCCTTTGAACAAATGTGTTTTACAATTATCCAATATAACAGCAAAAACAATGGTTATACACTTCTAAAATTACTTCTTCAGCTTTTAGAAGAAAATAGACAGAATGGATCATAATAAATGAGATTGAGAAAAGCAGAAAAAGGCAACTTTTCATCACATAAAAAAGCTGTATATTGCCTCAATGTCTTTCTACAGATACAGTAAACAGAAATAAAGAAAACCTTCAATTTTGCAAGGCACACTTAATGCCAGTACTGTACAAATTGCACATTCATGTGGTGTTACTGAGTGATGTGGGCGCTCCTGCAGTCCTGCCAAGCTTTTCCACATAAAGAGTCCAGCCAGAGGAAAGTGAAACATGGCCTAGGGGAGTGTAAAGTCAGGATCTTGTGTATTTGTGTGTGACAGCATTGTTTCAAAGGTCACCAAACATGGTTATTTTGCATTTGTGTTATGTTTGCTGACATAAGAATCAAGTCACTTTCTTCCATTAACTCTACTCGAAGGTTTGAATGTCTATTTCCATGTTTAGCTTTTTTGACTATACTGTTACACAGATAAACACCTGACAAGAACAAAGGAAAGTGAACGTTATTGTGGTGATATCTGTTCTAATACTGAAATCGACAAACGGATAGTTAAAAAAAATCTTGATTTTCGGCTTCTTTTTTATTGTAAAAATATAGACTGGTTCCATTTCTAGCTGCACACACCAGAAAGAAGTCAACCTACCATAGCTGTTAGAGGTGCACAGACAAGAGGTCCTGCTTTACCAGCCACAATTCAACTGTAGATTATTTTGCATCAGGCAAGGCAAGCTTATTTATATAGCACAGTTCAGGCACAAGGCAATTCAAAGCGCTTTACAATTGCAAATAAATCAATTTCAAAGATTATTTAAAAGTAGAAATTAAAAGCATGCATTAAAATCGTAATAATTTAAGCAATAAAGTCAACATGAAATTTTATGATACTGAAAGAAAGAAATTCAAACTCAGATAAAAGAGAGATTAAATAACATCACTTTAAAAGTTATAGTGCAGTATGAGTAACAGTGTAGTGCTGGTATTAAGTCAGTCAAAGGCAATAGTAAATAAAAAGGTCTTCAGCATTGATTTAAAGGAGCTGAGAGTTTCAGCAGACCTGCGGTTTTCTGGAAGTTTATTCCAGATATGTGGAGCATAAAAACTGAAAGTTGCGTCTCCATTTTTGGTTCTGACTCTGGGGACAGAGTAGACCTATACCAGAGGACCTCAGCGATCTGGATGGTGAAAGGAGGTCAGTGGGCCCTAAACCATTCAGGGCTTTGTAAGCTAACAAAAGCATTTTGAAGTCTATCCTCTGAGAGACCAGAAGTGAGCGCAAAGACCTCAAAACTGGAGTGATGTGATCAACTTTTTTATAGTCTTGGTGAGGATCTAGCAGCAGCGTTCTGGTTTAGCTGCAGTTGTTTTATGGACTTTTTAGTCAGACCTGTAGACATAGTTACTGTAATCTAATTAACTGAAGATAAAAGAATGGACCACTTTTTCAAGGTCCTGCTGAGACATAAGTTCTTTAATCCTGGAAATATTCTTCAGGTGACAGTAAGCTGACTTTGTAATGGTCTTAAAGTGTTTTTGAAAGGTCAGGTCTGAGTCCGTGACTACACCCAGATTTCTGGCCTGATCTGTTTTTTCATTGTAGTAAAGGAAGCCGTTTGCTGACATTTAATCACTCCTCTTTTGGTCCAAAGATAACTACCTCAGTTTTGTGCATGTTTAACTGAAGAAAATGTAGACACATCCATTAGCAGTGCAGTAACTTCTTGTTAATTTTCCTTAGTTGTTATTAATCAAATCAACACTTATTAGTTTCCCTGTTCACACACAAGATTTCAGACATGTCAACCGGAACTACAAATGTAATCTGTTATACCTTTATACCTTCTCTTAGTCATTTTGATAGGGGCCTCTCTCCATAATCCTTGTGCTGCACAAGTGGGCACTTGTTGGGAATGTTTCTGGCACAGCAGAAAGAACGCACTGTTGTCTCAACATCTGTAATCCCTTTGGATCTTTTTCTCGGTTCAATATTCGATTCCATGTCTTGCTTTGCTTGCAGTGGTTTTGCACTGGCACCCTGAAGACATTTACACGAGAACACAGCTCTTGAAAAGACGGCATGTATTTAATTGATATTAGAATTAATCCTGTTGTGCTTGAAACTTGAGCAACAGTGAGATGGCAGGTTTGTGCATCAAAAGTGCAAATATTATTTAAGTTCAAAACTATTCCAATTTACATCAGTCTTAAGCACATTTATATAATATTAAAATTGGAAATAGCTACTTAAAATTGGCTTATGAAGTTAAAGTTTTTCCTGTGGCTTCTGCAGCAGAGGGCTAGCAAAAAAAAGGATTCTTTGCACAAGTGAAAAACAACAAAAAACTGAATCAAATAATCACGTTATTGATAAGTGCTATTTATTTCCAAAAGACCAGGAATATCACATTTAAACAGGTTAAATTCATGGGAGTGTTTATTTACACCACAAAGCAAGTTTTGTTCAGTAAAATGTAATGCACTCTTGTAACTCAATTAAAGGAAAGCACTCAAATAATAAGAAATACTTTAACATAACCTATGGATTTCAGTGTTACAGTGTCAGTGTGTAAACTTTGGATTTTGCACTGATAGACTGCTGAATCTATCAGCCTCATCCCATCTGGTGGCTCCCTCTGCTGTAAGAGAAACTTCTGACAGGCTGTGAGCACAAAACTTCCTTTAATTAAGAAGAAATCCACGCTAAAAATACATATTTATAAAAAAAAAGACATCAGACAGTTAGTGTTTCATCTGTAAAGCTTCTATATCCCATCACCCTATTTATTCCGTATCTACGACTAAGAAGGTGCTGGTGAAGATTTGTGTGCAATTGAAGGCTGGGAAAGAATTTCCCCTTGAAAACATTCTGAGAAATCTGCTGTGAGCGTCACGTTCACTTCAGTTGTTGTATTGCAGCGTAAAGCTTTTCTCCTGGACATTCTGTCTTTCCTAGATCTCTGTGCCCAAACAGGCCAAACTTTGGTGCTATGAAGCTCTGGGAAACTCCAGACTGCAGCAGCCCTTTGACAGACTGTATTGCCTCTTTGCTTGGAGCCTCATCTGAAATCAAGAGATAGCATTATCATTGTATGCAGTATGATGTATCTCCAATATGTACACTACCGTTCAAAAGTTTGGGGTCACTTATGTCCTTATTTTTGAAAGAAAATCAGTTTATTTTCTAGTAATAACATTAATCAGAAATACAGTCTAGACATTGTTAATGTGGTAAATGACTATTCTAGCTGGAAATGTTTGATTCTTAACCCTTTGATGGGCAGTGTGGGTTCCCTTTTTCCATTGGATTTGGGTCACTTTTGACCCATGTTGTGCATCAAAGGGTAATGAAATATCCAAATAGTGGTACAGAGTCCCATTTCCAGCAACCACCACTCCTGTGTTCTAATGCTACACTGTGTTAGCTAATCGTGCTCAAAGGCTAACTGATGATCAGAAAACCTTTGTGCAATTATGTTAACACATGAATAAAAGTGGGAGCTTTAATATAAAACATAAAATCACCTGGGTGACCCCAACCTTTTGAAGGGCAGTGTATATCACTGACTTCACAACTGCAGCCTTCCATCCTGTTTTGATACTCCTGCCAATGTGCTCCCATTGTTGCCACAACACACAAAAAAAGATGCTTACTATTGAAATTGCCCATGAAGGCGATCCCCAGTGAGTCACTGTTGTGGCCTTTGGCATGTGCCCCTACCACGCCCCAGCCACGGCCTTCATACACAGTGCCGTCTCCTCCAACCAGAAAACTAAAACACACAGACGCCACGTTTGGCTGAGTATAATATAGCTTTGATAAGCGGCAGAAACACAACAGAAGGAATGTCAACTTTGCACACTTAAAACAGCAAACTCCAAAATGGCATTTGTTAGCAATCATGCAGTTACAGAGGTACTTACTTATATCCAATATCATCAAAGCCTCTTTCTTTCATATGCCCTCTCTGAATGCTGGCGATGCGGGTCTTACACTCTGCCAGGCCTGTGCAGCTCGGCAGGGCAGTGTGGTGAATGACAACTTTCCCGGCCGGACTTTTTAAAGTCTCCTTTTTTTTAGGATCAGCCGCTCCCCACTGCTGCCTTGAAACAACGTTCACTGTAAAGAAGATTCAGTATTATAAGCTGGCTTGAGTCACATTTGAAAGAGAAAACGGTGATGATTAATATGTGTAAAGCTGTTTGTTTTCATACCTTTCTGGTCCATAACTCCACACTCACATAGGTCGCTGGCTTGTGACGACTGGCCTGCAGCAGACTGTGCAGGTCCTTTATCAATGAGTCCGCTTCAGGAGGTGTGGTCATGGGAAGTACACCTTCCTCGTTCTTTGTTGTTTGCATGTGATGGCATGTCACCTTAATCAGCACACAAGCAATTTCCAACTCTACTTGCTCGCTATGTAACTGTCTACAATTGCCCAACCCACAGTTTGGAATATACATGTCTGAAAAAGGAGGAAGTGGATATAAATATTGCCTGAAAATTGCATACAGGAAAGCAGTGGCAGTTTCTTTCACACAGATCAGGCATGACTACTTCAAAAATGATGTTAAAGTCGTGGGATTTTAAAGAGGAAATGGTAGTACCCGTTTTGTGATATCAAGTGGATGTTTTTCCAGTAGGAGGAAACTAGGCAACAAGCGGTATCACCTTCACATGAATAAACGGTCTGAAAACTGAAGGGGTCAAGTGAATAACGTCTGCTTGTTTCAGCACATCTAAAAGTTTAATTTGGTTTTCTGATTGGAATAGCAGAATTAAAAAGAACCCCATCTGAGCTGCAGCATATATTCTTCTAACGGCAAAACTGTAAATACAAATGTTAACCCTTTTCATCATTATCAGCGGACCATCTGTCCATCTGTGTCTGCAGTGAGGAGCTGTGCACAGAAAGAGATCTGATATTATCTGTTGTGTAGAGATGATAGCTGTTATTTTGTGCCTGTATTTTGTGCTTGGGCCTCAAAGGGAGTTTGCAGAACTACAACTGCTGTGGTAAAAGTAGAAAGCTACACAGTGCTGCCGATGTTCAACAATGAGTGAAAAGACAGGAAGCAGAACAGTGAGAGGATCTCAGATAAAATATATAAAGTTACATGACCTATATCACGACCTCAGCCTTCATAGTGTGAGACTGGAAGAGCACAGCATCACTGTGGCCACAGCTAGGAAGTAAAATGCTGGAAACCTAAGTGTAGAAACTATACCAAAGTGCAAACACAACTCATTTCACAATAAGTCACATTCCAGAAGGACTGTAGTGTGCTTTAAACATAACAAAGATAGATTTTTCTGTATATATTTGACTTATACACATTTTGCACAACCTTTGGTGTATCTGCATCATCGACAAACTCACGCAAGTTTTTTTTTTACCCACGAAAGCTGTCAGCTTGACACACTGACAAATTTCATGCAAGAACAACTGTGCAAAATTGCATTTCAGAGAGATGTGATGATAATCTAGGTATAGAGGTTTAGCCACGAAAGATACAATCATTTCTTTATTATTAACTTAAATGATATATTTATTTGATTATTCTTGAATTATTTATATATTCTTGTCTATTCAAGTTGAGGACATTTGCAGCCGAATGAATCATCTGACTGAGTCATCATCAGTTTCACAATACAGTGATTCACTGATTTTACACATCAAAGTCTGTTGGCTGGTTTTGGGGAGTTCTGCTATAAATGCGGAAAAAAGTTGCACAAAGAAGAAAGAAGATTGTGTCCAGAGGGTGTGTTCTGCTTATCGCCTTTGCTTGGTTACTAGGGTCACATGTTTTTGTGAAACTAGAGAAGGTTCATGTCTGCCTATGTAGTCCAAAGACAGCCTCAAAAACACAGATTCTGACTTCAGGTGTGACTACGATATTGTAACTTGCCATTGTGGAGCACAGAGTAGTTTTACAGTGTTTGTGCAGAGTCACAGAGTAAACAGGAGTGCTTAAGCTGCAGCGAGTTGGGAGGGTTGAACGGAAACATGGGAAACAAGGGATTTCATAGATCTATGCATTCTAGAGCAAGCAACAATTTAGCATTTTAAGCAGGGAATATTTTCATGGATTAAATATGTACAAAGATAAATTTGTAGTAGTTTGCAGTGACTTTGAGGGAGAAGGACTTCTTCATATTATGAGGTTTTCTGTTTCTTCACTAAAATATCCATGGTAGTAAGGAAAATAAGAGTTTTCAACATAAAGCCCTGCGTAGATTTAGTGAAATAACAGTTATTCGGCAAAATACAAATATATTCAGGAAAAGTATAGTTTATATAAGTGCATATAACTCTCTTGGATTTGACACTTTTGTTGTTCCTTACAGACACAGGTAATGTCACTCTTACACAACCATTTCTCTTCATATTAAGACTGTATTCTGATGTTATATTTCTACATTATTTAGTCCAAGTGTTACCTTTATGATAAAAAACATTTTTTCTTTTATAGGTACAACTTCCAGTAGCTCTCTGCTTTCACTGTCAGACAAAATTGCCTTGTCATTGGCCATTGCTGTGACAGACACCCTTCTAAAAGTATATCCAAGCAATGTGGATATTCCAGTCAGGTGTTTCTCTTATTCACTTTTTCTCTGTGTAAATTCCACATCATTCTGGAGCATTGCTAAATCATTTACAGGTGACAGATATAGCTGAGGGGAAGATAGCCAGGCTACCTTCTTTCTTTGCCTTTTGGCAGACATCAGGGATATGTCAGGTCATGGGAATAGTTTTAGAAATTATCTGTTGAATAAAACATTTTAGTAAAGACTCAAGAGATGTTAGAAAAACCTGATTCTTTTAATCTAACAATACACATTTGAAAATGACAATTTCTAAAAAAAACTATTACCATATATTCACATAATGACAGATATGAGCCACCATAGCAAGATGATAAATGGGTCAGCAGCGCTGCTGTTTAACAAAACCAACAGCAGCCTTTTGCATTCACTCTACTTACAGTTCTCAGTGTGTTTGTATAGGATTCTCTCTAGTTGAGCTGCAGCTAGCAATACTTTTTGTGAACAGCAACACTGTAGATGCAAATGCTAGACCTCTGCTTTATCATCACCAGCTTTTACTCTGTCCACCGGTGTCCACAGTGGGGAGCCGTGCACACGTAGTACAGTCGCATAGCATCCTGTGTAGAACAGAACACAACATATGACATGGTATTATGGATTTTTAGCTTTCTTTAACTGATTAATTCTTCAGTCTGAACACTGTCTGTACTAGAGATGCAACTAAAATGTATTTGCAGTCATGAGTCATTTCTTAATTAGTCAGTTGATGACTAACAGTCCAAAACTCCAACGTGGTTGGATTAATATTACACATGATTACACATGATTAAACAAGCTGCAACCTCAGGACATGTGAAAGATTTTTGGCTTAAAAATGACAAAAACAATGAATTAACTATCAAAGAGTCTCAGATAATTTTTTGCCTATGAAATCAACTATCTCAGCTCTACTTTAGACAACAGGATATTTCTTCACTGATTTTGAATGCTGTGTTTGAAGGGACAGTTTTCAGCTGTGCTTTTTAGGTTTGTTTCTTGGCTGAAAAATGGTTTTATTTCACAATCATGCACAATATTTCACACTGCTGTTAGTGTTCCGTTATGGCTTTCTGCTGACCACAGAAGCTTGTGAATAGCTGCTAAAAATATTCAGTGGAAAATAATTTTAAGACTGAAGGCAGTGTATGCAGTATTTCATTAACAACAATCATTACCTCAGCTTTCATGCTGTGAGACTGGAAGAACACTGCCTCCTTGTGACCACATCTGAGAAGAGACACGGTGCAAGCACAGTTAGAAAATACCTGTTACAATCACAGTCACTCAACAAATGCAGCACAAAAATACACACACAAAAAGAGTTTTTAAACACAGACAACAACCAGGGGTGTCCATAGAGAATGAGTGAGGTCATCAGGATGTGGTGAATCTTACTTGGGACAGGGGTGGTCCTCTGTTCTTGGCAGTGTTGGATCCTGAGATACATCGGCGATGATTTGTGTCAGTTCACTGGAGAGAAATGGAAGTAAAACGGTCCTCAATTTTAGGCCTCAAATGACTGATATTACATACATCTTTACTGTAATATTCTAGGACTGTGGGCAACACAAATAGTGGAATATTGCAAATGCTTTCCACAAATTGTAGTAACTTTATGCAGTCTGATTGTGCCAATGTACCAAAAGAGTCTGTGTCAATGATCATTTGGTTGCTATCAAAAGTGTTGTAGTGGTCGAATTGCAAGCTGGTCGCATGTTAAATGTCAAAGTGGGGATGACTGTGCCATCAAAACAACAACACTGCTGAGATCAAAAAGTAACCAGTGGTATGCTACTGCTGGGGCAGTAGTGTATGTCCATGATGCAGTAGTATACTGCTTGAAATTTAATAACACACAGGAATTTCCACTGGCAGAAGCTGTTTGATATCGAGTGGCTACTCTTTATGTTTATATTTCTACCGTTATTGAAAATGTGATGCATAAAAATGAGCTAGAATAAATTAGCATCAAACTATTCTGGTCATTTTACACTTACAATAGATACACTGTTGTTGGAACATCTGATTGTAAAGACAGTGTATATATGCTTGTCAATGCAGCAGGGGCTTATGTTTGAGCTAGAGTGCTCCTATAAACTCTAATAGAAAAATGGCACATATCAGTGTGTAATGGCATTGATAAACAGTATGGTGCCGGATCAAGAGCTGTATGTCAGTAAAAAAATGAAATGAGAATGGTTGCAGGCTAAGTGAAAGCATTTCTAGTAAATCATAAAATAAATCTAATGTATATCGTCATCTATAAGATATGTACATTTCACTACTAGGTAGTACTAATGTGACAGGTTTATCACCAGCCAAGAGTGGCCAACCAGTATCAAGCAGCTACTGCACGTGGAAAGTGGTGTGTCAATAAAATAAAGCAGCTTATGATCCGAGAGCAGCAGCAAACCACTGTAAAACTGCCATATACCACTACACCAGAAGAGGCATACCCAAGCTCAGCATCTCTCAAAAACATCAGAGGAACTTATTAGGCAATGTCAGCAGACAAGCATCGTGACAGTTAAGGTGGCTCTATGGTTACTTACTCAACCTCATGGGTGATTTTGTTGACATAGATACAGCTGTTGTCTGCCTCTTGTTGGTAGTCACAGTTCCTGCACTGTAGATTGGAAAAAAGTTAAAGATAAATTTAGAGTATTCAGCAAAATTATTACAGGCATACAATGGAAATGATAACACTATCTCTTTTATCAAGGCTAAAAGATTAGGCAAAAACTGAGTATCATATGAGGCTTACTTTGTTCATGGACATATGTTACAGCAATGTACCAATCAGAAAGTCTGGAGTGCATTTTGAAATGCTTGTTTACAATCAGTCAGACTCCTTGCAATCCATGGAAGCTACAAATTTATTCTTCTAACTGACTAAAATCGATACATGGGTTAAATTACTCTTTTTACACTGTGTTCAATCTTGCAACTTTGGAAATATATTTATGATCATTTTTATCATTCAGAGGATTAAATTATTCTTCGTTTACTTCAGTCAAGACAAATAGGCTGTTATAATGATGAGCTATTAAGAAAAATGTATTTTGGCAAAAAACACTGTTATTTCAAATAAGGCTACAGCGGAATGTTGGTAGAAAATTGTGTGTATATTAATACACATTTTACTACTCAGTGCACTGTCGATGTTTGACGCATATTTCAAAGATAAAAGCTGCGCATTGGAGCTTTTAAGCTTAAAATTTTATATATTTAAACAAGACATGCAAAAAGGCAATGTTCCATAATGGCAGAATGGTGGAAACCACTACAGCTTGGGCCATATCAAACTAAAATTGCCTTAAATTATTGAATAACCTCTTTTATAAATACAAAATGACTTATCGAATTTATGTTTTGTTAGCTGCAATAAGAGCGGTAGCAGATGGTGCTTGTTACAGCCGATTTAATTGGACACTCTACCTCCTCCTGAGCAGGATGCATGTGCAGCATAAACTGCTATGATTATCTGGCAAGGTTAAAGACCTCCTACTTGGAAACCTGAAAGCATGTCTGCGATTCTTAAAGACAGTTCAAGTATTTTAAATTATCATTTTACCTTAATATGGTGTTTTTTTTAACATCACAAGCAATCTAAGCAGCCAACACCATGACTGAGCATTTCTTTTTTTCAAACTGCCTCAGAAAGTCTGTCTCAAAAACGTGGATTCAGGACTCTGAGGTTTTATATGTTGGTAAACCAAAGCAAGTTTGGCTTTCTGTATCCATATCATTCTTTAGAAATGGTTTCCGATTTGAAAAGGTTTGGCTGTATTATTCAAAGATTACTTTGACAGTGTATGAGCAGAATTGTAGGTAAGCTGGTGTGCTCGAGCTACAGCGAGCAGAGAGGAGATTTCTTAGATCTTTACTCTCTACAGGAAGCAACGGTGTAGAGTTGTGTTTAACCATTTTAAGTCAGAAAGGGATTACTTTCATGAAAAAAATATGTAGAAAATGTAACTTTAATATGCAAAGATGATTTTTTTTAAGGGCTTAATCAGTTAACAGAGCTGGACTTCCAACCCACCTTATGAACAGACTAACCTGGCTTGATACTACACCCCTCAGTTCCCTGTTGTGACATGCAGTCAGGTTCATAAATTAAAAAGGTAAAATAAAATGTGTTGTACTTCCTACACCGTTCACCTGATTTTGATGTAAATACCCTCAAATTAAAGGTGAAAGTCTGCACTCAAAGCACATCTTGACTCTTTCATTTCAAATCTACTGTGGTGATGTACAGAGCCAAAAGGCTGAAAATTGTGTCAATGTCCAAATATTTATGGACCTGACTGTAAATATATGCTCACTGACGCATTGTGGACACAAACTGAGGCTAACTTACAACCAGATACTTACCGCATACAGCAGGATGCGGTTCTCCTTGTCTTCTTTAGGGTATAACATGTTATTGCTGGAAAACAAAGACAACCTGTTATATGGATTTTAATTTCTTTAAAGCGGACGTCGTTAATAAGACAGTTACGTTAACGTGTGCAACTTTAACACGCTGCTAGTAAGCTAGGTTAAATTATCTAACCTATATACGGCCAAAGACTCACCATTCTTGACAGAACCGTATCCCAACAAATCCTGGTTCGTAGTTTCCGCCGTCCAAATCCATTGGAAGAAGTTATTTGTTGAAGACAAACCTGATAAATACAATAAACGTTGCTCTCTGTTACTTTCTACCGGTGCTAAAGCCTCTGTCCGTTTGAAAACAGACCTACTGCGGCTGCGTGAACTACAACGGAAGTGAAGATTTGTGCCACAGCGCCCCACAGCGGCCGGAGGATAAAACAAACTGTGACATAGAGGTCTGTTATATTTGGCATGCAGCAGATTTAAATTACATTTAGGCAAATTTTTACATTTATTGATGCAAAATGACAAGGTTTTAATAATTTTTGCTTTATTCTGTCAGAAAACAACCTGCAAAATTTTCACATCCATCTTGAAAACACCATAAAACCCCAACAAAAGCGCACTGATAGAAACCAGTAAAACATGCAAGTACCTAACATAAAAACAGCAATCATGTGGTGCTGGCTTGGATTAATGACACCAAATGTCATCAACCCAAACGAAATCCAGTAAACACAGTGTCGTTATCTTCAGTTGCAAAAATATCATTTCTACCAGGACCCCAAATGTTCACCCACACATCATTATCTTTCGACAGTTTGACCACGCTGCTGGTACTGGCCACTTGGCTACATTTGTCAGGCAAAGAGGTGTGATACAGAGAAGCCACTGTCTCCCCATTCTTGTATATGGCACACTGTCCACGGCCATATACAGACGCATGCACAGTGAAGTAATAGAGGCCGTCCACAGGGCAGGTGAAGATGCCCGTTTCAGGATTGTAGCCATCTCCTTCATTCACCAGCACACTGCGAAACTTGAGGACTCCAGAGTGACAGGGGTAGCTGTCTTCAATGTCTAACTTGGCTGTGAAGGCCAAAGTGCCTAGAGTGAGAGACATTGCAATAATCAGAATAAAAAGCTTGTGTTGCGTTTGTCTCTGATAATGCATCCATGGCTCCACTGGGTCAAGTTTTTGTGTAGTCAGGGGACACTGCTCTCCAGCACGATTTTTTTTCATCCACCTTCATTACAAGAAAAACTGTGTGATTTTGTAGTAGGATCGCAATCATGTGATCGTCAGCAGATAACTGACACAGTGTTCACATCATGGTTACAGTAACAAATATTATTTAAGTGAGACAGGAAATAATGATTTGGTAACACCAAGCTAGGAAAGTGATAAAGACTAGACTACACACCGTGTGACAGAAGCAATACAAGCTACAACCAGGCTGATTTGGGTCATGTAAGTCGTTGTTGGAGAGGAAATCAGAGACTTGGTTTGTACTAGTTTTTTAGGCAGAAAGGGCAGGAGTGAAAGTGTGATGGAATGGCGTCTAGCGCAGGTGCAGGGGCCAGGTGGTGATGATCCAGGGATGGAATCTGGAAAATACCAGGTTGACTGTGGATGACGGACTGAAGGTTCAGACAGAATCCAGAGAGAGCAGGCGGAGTTGGTCGAGAACTGAGGCACAAGAGACAACGGGTTAACATCCAGGATAAACACACAAAGCATGAGCAGAACAATGACCTGGGTCAAACTAACTGGAGTAGTTCAACGGTCCAGCATCGAGTAGTGGTCTGAGTTCTGCTTATATGGTAGACGTAGTTAAGATGCAAGTGGACCACTTCCTGCTGCAGGTGTGCTCGTGCAGGTGATTATCCAATAGTCTGCATCTGCCTGCAGTCCACACTCATGTCCACATGGGGGAAAAGGAAATGACTGAAAAGAAGGGGAAAGGGAGAGGCTGCTACTAAGCAGTGTTGGAGGTGGAGGATGTGGCATTTAACATGTGCTGACTCATGGGGCTTGAATAACAGTTACATGGAAGAGAACTTAAATGCTGTGCGATTTCTCAATATATCATCGGAAGCTTCAGTGGTTTTGTCACCACGACAGCTCACACACCCATGGTTTTCCATCAAATAATACCCTGATTAACTTCTGCTGAAAATATAGAAAGATACGAAAATTGTGCGTAGTGACGATTTATGTTTTTTTAAGTGTAATACAAAATAAACAGTATTTTCCACCAACATATTAGGAAAACTTGGGACTGTGAGATGCAGTTAGATTGTGTACATGCATGCAGACACTTCAAAGTAATGTAATGTCTATCAAGTATAATATAAATACAAAGATAGAATAGAAAGTCATTCAAAAGTGAATAACAATACTAAGAGCACTACTAACAGAGATTAGTAGTTTTGACTTCCTGCCAGTAGCTGACAAATCATCTGGTTTGGATCTGGTTTGGATGTTTTGAAAAATCTTTACCCCCCAAAAAAATCTCTGTGTTTAATATCCTAGAACTAATAAAATCAATCAAATAATGTGAAAGTTTGTGAGAATTTGACTAGCTCCAAATTAAGTGTGTGAGTTATCTATATGCGGAACACATTGCCATACATCTGCCACCATGTGGAACATCACCCTCCTTTCTACAGAATATTACACACTACAGCTACACACAGCATACATAGACTAGACTGTCTTGTTGATCTGCCTTTACCCGTCTGTCTACTACCTGTTGTCTCATCATCCAATAACTCAGCTGCAGGCAGCAGCAGCTCACAATTGTCTCTGCAAAGTGAGATAAGAAAAGACTTCATAGATTCCAAGGGTTGCTCTTTTTGCTGAACTTGGCTCCTTATGACTGTGGCTGCAAGTGTGGATGGATATGAACATCCATCATACATAAACATCTAAAGTGCTCTAAATTTTTGCACAATATTGTACATTACAGTTGTGTAGCAAGCTGTACAAATGCGTTGTGCTGAAGCAGAATATAGGAATGTATCTCTACAGGCCATATTTAGGTGGAATATGCAGAATGTATGCACAATAGTGTTACATGCTGCATATGTGGAGCATAGTGCCCATTAAATTATTGAATGATAGAAACTTAACAGTGCAAACACCACAAAAATATCTATTTTAATCTCATAGAAGAAAAAGCACAGGTTTAACTAATGACATAAGTGATGATTGCGTTCTATTCAGCTGTACCAGTTGATACCCAATGATACCCAAATACTGAACATGATGGCTTATTAGCAAGAGCTTGAACATTGTTTGATCGATTGGCCTGTTGCTTCTGTTGTCCTGTTGTTCTCTTAAAGTCCCTCTGAGGACATTGATTTAACCCCTAAAAACTTATGTCAGTGCATCAAAACAGTCCCTGCACAGATGTTGTGACACATCACAGAAGGAAAAATCACACTCTCTGTTCTACATCTAGGCCAATGTTAGAACAGTAATATGCAAGGGATTTAAATCTACTCACCTCTCAGAGTCCCTGAGAGTCTGCACAGACCCCTTATAGGCCGGAGTAAAATCAAGGCTTAACTGGAAGACTTGAATGGAGCCACTGTTAATGTGATTAAGCGAACCAGTTCTGTTTGAACATGTCATGGCATTGTCTGTTTAACCAACTGTAATGTGCATATATTTACATATATTTTTGAAAAATTTCCATCCGTACAACTTAATGCCTTGACGTTAATGTACAGTTCATATTTTGTGTTAGCCTCTTACTTTTATTGATTTAAATTTCACCTGATTGGAAAAAATTACATGAAAATAACTGTAAGGCCAAAATCCATGTGTGATGTCAGACAACATCTTCCACTTTCTAAAAATGTGCTTGGTTAGCTTGTGACTAAAATACAACCTGAGCTACATCAGTTCAAACTCAGAGCAGATGGCGCAGATAAGTTTTTTTTTTTGGTCACATTAAATAATATTAACTCTAACACGCTTGACGTCTGAACTTTGGAAATCACCACATATCTTCTGCATCTTGTCACTTCACTACATGACATTTCAGATCTCTGGAAATAATCATATATGTACTGGGGGCTTTCCATAAAATGAGCTGAACAGTGAAAAAGTGGTGAATCTAACTGATCTAGACAGTGTAGTGTATCTATATTGACAGAAGCTTAAACAGTTATGTGTTTATGTGACCTGGTGACTGTTCGAAGGTTAAAGATTGCAGTGGTTTCTCAACTGAAATGGACAGCAGCTCAGAAATTCCATTAAGCAACTGATTTTGAATCTGAGCAGTTGAAAAAGCCACATATTTCTGACACTTGAGTTATGAAATAGAAGTACTGCCCTGCTCATGCAGAATGGGCTGATTACAGACAGATGTTCTCCACAGTGAAAACAACAGATTACAGGTCAGCCTCCCTCGTAGTTTTTCATTAGTTGGAAATTCATTCAGGTTCTGCAGAGAAAAGATGGCTTTCATGTTACACCGACTCCTTCCCTACCTTGTTCCACATATAGCCTGTTGACTTAGCCTACAGAGGGGATTACACACTGCTGTTAGCAGTTCTGTCTGTTTAGCAATAGTTGCTGCCTGTTATATATATCCCCTCCCCACCCCTGAGCCCTTGATCCCTGGGCTAATTCCATGAATCGTCCAAATCTAAATCCACTGATGGAGCAACAGCACACACATAGTTGGAAACAGAGAGAGAGAGAGAGAGAGAGAAATGATAGACAAACAGATGAGATGAGCGAGATAGAACGAACCACAGTGATAAAAAAGTGCAAAATTTCTCCATGTTCATACTTTGAGCAGTTGTGCTCCTCTTGCGTTGATTTGACGTCCATCAACAGTGGAGCCATGTGCCGTCTGTGTGCCCTTTATGTGTTTCTTTACAGATGCACCAACGACCCAGTGTGCCAACTCATCAGAGGGGACTGTCAAACCCGGCTGACGTCACACATCCAGCCTCTGTAATCGAAAGAGACGCTAATCCTGCTCCTCTCCAAAGCCCGGCAGTGGGGTGGGCTGGGACAGGGAGGGATATTGAGAGAGACATGAGGAAGGAAGTTGGAAACGGGAGATGAAGGAGCAAATGCTGGCTGTGGGCAAGTAGAGGGACTCGGCACTGACTTGGACCAGAGAGACCGAGTGCTGTCCTGGCTGATAAAGGAGGCCAGGCACACATCCACCTGCTGATCACCTGCAAAACTCCTGAGATCTCTGAGGGTGTTTAACCCTCCCCCCCGATCCAGGCTTCGCCCTGGAGGCCACAAACCTTAGTGAGGGCCCTGCAGAGGGGGAATGCTGTGGCAGCTGCTCACCTCCTCCTGCACCCCTGCTCGTGTCACCTGTACTCGCCGTGGAGGAGCCGAGCTTCACCACCGTGGAACTGTGCCAAGATGGAGAGGACATATGCTTGACAGCCACCGAGGGGTAAGACATGAAGTTTGTGTGTGGGAATGTGTGTGTATCACATCAGCAGAAACTATGGGTTTTACCAGACTGAATCCTTATGTTCTCCTTCAGGATCCTCTGACTTTTCCTCTGAGCTCACCTCAACAGAGAAGAGTCATGAAGATAACCTCGTGCAATGTCGCACAGCAGGTTCAGATAGAAAAAGCAAGAGTTTCCATCAAAATAGAAAGATGTAGTTGTAGCTGACCAGCTCATATTTACCACAACATCCTTTCCTTGAAGTAGCTGTTCTGAAGTTTTTGATCCTGAAGTTTACCCAGTGATAAAACTGTAGATGTCTAAACTTCTGTTTCTCAAGAGAACTTTAAGAACTTGTAATCCATGTTGCAAAATCATGAGTGAAAGTTCATTTTTCACAATGGAAACAGAAGTTTCCGCCATATTACATGGTCACATTAGCAGCTGCTAGTGTCTTCTCTTCATGTATATTATAGAACAAGAGTGAAAATGAGAAAAAAAAAAGTTTAATTTATACGTGGTTTGTTGTCCACAGTCCTAACAAGAAGAATGATTTGTGGAATGCCCCATAAAAGTTTTCATAGGTGCTAAATCTAATCAATTCTGAGAGGACTGTATGCATGCAATGAAACAGAAGCTAACTGTTTAGACCGGATTTATAATAGACAGCGAATTCAGTGATTTGATGACCTTTTAAGGTTATGTGTGTAAATGCATTTATATAGATGTTTTGTCTGTGAGTTTGAGTTTTCTGTCAGACAGTAACTTAACATTAAGATTTTGCAGCGAAGTCAACTGAGTAAGAAGAAATCCTTCAGTGTCAATGCAAGCAGGAATTAAGACACCAAAGGGAAAAAAGGCAAGGAGTAGCACATTACCTATAAAGAGGTTACCAGATGTTGTATTTGCACAATGAGTGCAAGTGTTTGAGTGAAAGGCTTGAGATGAAGATTCCTCTATACAGGGCTGTGCGTAAAGGTTAGAGAAAAAGAGTGAAAAAACAAAGACTATGTAAGACTATAAGATATGACAAATGGTAATTTTTTTAGTTTTAGATGTTCTGAAGGCGTTGAGAGGTCACAAATCCTTAGTAGGATGCACAAAATGCTTTAAGTCACGTAACAAACCCAAAACCCAAATCTGGTGGTGCAAAATAGGAAACATGAAACCATTAAGGACATCTGCAATATTTCCTCAGAGTTTCTTCAGCCGGGTTTCATGCATTGCAAAACCCCAACATGTTGCAAAGTAACTTTGTGTGTCTTACCAGTCATTTATCCCACCAATCATTTCTAAATGGACCAGAAAGTGGCCATTAAAATACAAAAGAAGGTTCTGTTTTCAGACAGTGATTAGCAAGCAGTTTCTGTGATGGAAACAGGAAGAGAAACGTGTCCCACTTCATTTTTCACTAAAGTCTTATCACAAATGTCCCATTTAAGGTGTGATAGTTCTTTATCACTACGGTTTCCTTTTCTTGCTGACATTAATCTTAACCTTCCTGTGTACTCATGTTGCTTCCACACTAAGACACACTTAAATCTGGCTATATATGTGTCACTGAACACATAGAATTCGGTCATTCCAGAAATCTGCAGTGATAAAACACTTTTTGTGTCACCAGTCAAATGCAGTGAACACTGTGAAAACAATGACTGATTGTTGACTGAGCAGAAACGTGCAGGTGTTCAGAGCGAGTTTATGTGAGGAGATTACATGGTGGTTAAGCTTCTTCATCATAATAGCTGCTGAAAGTTTCCATCCCAGGTGGCGCGCAAACAGCTTAGTGCGACACAGTTGTCAACAGCACAATATCAGAAATTGAACTGTAGGGCTGCGCACACTCACAAGTGGGTCAAAAATGATAGCATCCCCCCCAACGCTCATCCTATTTGGACGAGAACAAGGCGTCCTCATTTTGGCGGCTGTGCAAACTGGCTTAGTGTTTCTTCGTTTGTCATATTATACAATGAACTTAAGCATGTCGTTAGGAACGATAAGTCTGAAATCTGTCACATGACGTCAGTCTGGAGCAAAAATCAGCTGAAATCAGTTCAGATCAATTTGATTTGAGTGAGAAGATTGGAGCAGGAAGAAGAAGGCAGAGAGGTGGAGAGAAACTCACCTGAACCAAACGTTCTTCTTACATTCAGAGGGACCAAAAAAGCATGTTCACAGACACAAGCCGTTTTGTATTATAAATGATTTGGAGATATTTTTAGACTGTCTTTGCTGCTGCAGATCTGAATGCTTGAGAGCCAGAGTACATTTGACCTGTGACCTCCAACATACCATGAGCTCAGCTTAATCTACGGTTCATTGAAACTCAGACCCTTATATTGGCTGGTAGACGACCTCTGCTGTGACAGACATTCACACTGGCTTAAAACTAAAATAAAGAATGAGCATTTAAAGGGTTCAAAGACTCTATCTTGGGATGAAAAAAGTCTTGTCGGCTCTCTGTAAGGATGTGTTTTTGCACAGCGCTGCTGCAAGTGAATCACCAAGATTATTAGGATTCAACATAAACATAACATCTAATCATGCTGTGTTTATGTCTCTATGTGTACTACGCTAAGCAGCATACATATTTAGAATGAATGGACTGTATATTTGCATCTTTTCCATGGTGGCATCCTTTTGTGCTCTCTTTTCAAAACAGCTGTCCTTAGTTGGATGTAACATATGACTGGTGCTGCTCTTAGCAAGTACCAAAAAGTCCCCAAAAACATGATCTAAAAACAGAAAGACTGGAGATTAGAGCTGTCTTTCGGCTGAAATTTCATTAAAGAGTGGGCAAGATTTAGCAGATTGTGTCATTACACCCGGCAACAAACCCTGATTGGTACTTATGCAGAGAGGACAGACACTGAGACACGGTGAGAAAACGAGAGAAGGAGCAGGAGGGAGGGATAAAAAGAGGATTCGGTCGGATCCCCAGTCCTTCTTAATCCCCTCGTCGGCTTTTCTGGAGACCATAAACAGACTGAAGTTGGATATGGACACAGACTCGTGCATGTAACTGAAACAAGTGGACTTCAAACTGCATAGACATACAGCAGTCTGATAAAGGTCATGAGAATATAGTTCCTTGTGAAAAGAGAAAAGCAGTAACTCTGGTGTTTTTCTCACTGATCACAGCAGGTTCCGGCTGCTGAGGCTCGCTGCTCTGCGTAAGAGATGAGCAAGCCAAAACAGAGCATTTGTTCAGCCAGGCTCTCTGTCAGGAAATAAAATATGATGAGCGCCAAACTACATAATCCATTTTGGTATCAAACCCTGATTGAGCTGTGCACTAATCTGGAGTATGAGTGTGTTCCGGTGTGTTTGTGTGTATTCAGAGACGCACACACTTGCACATGGTCTCATAATTCACATGGACTGGCCAGCTTTGGCCAGCGAGATGTAGGACAGGAAATCTCTGACCAATGACAAGCCAGGCATGCTGGATATTGTGATCCTACTGTAATTCAGCTGTGACTCTGGGGCATTCAGGGGCAATGATGTTGTTTCATAGAAAACCGGATGATGCGATTCCGTCCAGTGTGGCTGAATGTCCAACTATGGGCCTCAGAGCTGTGGCAGACGTGTAACAAGTCAGACAGACATGTAGGATTTGTAGGGATTGAAGGTGTAGGGATTTTAATGAGGGCTCTAAAGACGGTTCATGTAAAGTAAAAGAGCTCTGTGTAATACTACCAGAGTTCTACCAAACATTTGGATTCCTGGAGTTTTACTGCGTTGGGTTGTTTTCTTACATTTTTTTAGATGGTTTCTGCACAGACACATTTAAAGATTTCCTCCAGGCTTGAGATTTCAAAGAGAAGATGTGATTTCCTTTATCTTAGCCTTACAATGACTGTTTCCTATGCAGAGGTATGGAGGAGATGAGTGGCCAAGATCCAGACTGTGAAGACATGCAAAGGAAGGAGCAAAGATTACCATTCCAGGTAGGTTTATTCATCACAGAGCAGAGTCTCACATAATTGATTTTTAAGTGTAGCAACCCAAATTTGGTAAAGTTTCAGTATTATCCTGTCTTTGTTATGTTAAAGCAGGTTTGTCACACAATGCTAAACAGAAAGAACACGAGTAATGATGAAAATATGGATTAAAAGCATAGCACACAATAAGTGGTAATAATATGGGATTACTGGTAATAAAATGAACTCAGAGTTTGATTTAAACAAACACAGATTTATTGATTCTGTTAAGCTGCACTTACTTTCAGCTCGACTTATCTGCTCCGTTCTCAACCCTGTTTTCCCTCCAGATCTTCCCCGACCCCGTTGAGGTGGTCCTGGGCCCAGAGACCTCTTTGAACAGCCTGGACCACGACCACGAGAAGGAGCGTCTGCCCTCCATCGTTGTGGAACCCACCGAGGTGAGCGAGGTGGAGAGCGGAGAGCTGCGCTGGCCTCCGGAGAACATGGACATGGATGAAGACGAGGAAGACCTGTTCTTGGAGCAGTGCATCCCCCCAGCCAACATTGCAGACTGGGGAGAGGAGGAGGAGGAGGAAGAGGAGACGTCAGTTATACTGAACCCGCAGCAAGGCTTGACACTCATTGGTGAGTTGAACATGTCACCACACTCTCTTAGTTATGCTTTCTCTATACGATTTAAAAAGTAACCCATTTTAAACATCTCATTTCTCTGCTTGGATGTGTTTAGCAGAATATGTCATGTGTTTCAAAATACCTCAGATAAGAGGATGTAAGCAATCGTTTGGCTTCCAGAGAATCAAAAAATATCTTTTCTGGGAAAAACAAAAACAAAAGAACTGCAACAGCTACAGTAAATTATCACACAGAATCAGCAGTTTGTTGCCACTTCTCTTTAGGTATGAAAGTGTGTGTGTGTGTGTGTGTGTGTGTGTGTGTGTGTGTGTGTGTGTGTGTGTGTGTGTGTGTGTGTGTGTGCGCGCGCGTGTGTGTGTGTGTGTGTGTGTGTGTGTTAATGTGACTGAGTGAACAACCAACGGAGTCATGCCAAGATTAACCTTTTCAGAGGCTCAAAGGCAAAAATTTATATTAAGGGTCCCCATTAACCCCAAATATAAATCTTATTTTAATCACCTCCTCACCCTTCTGCAAACCAACCAGTGCTCCGGTGCAAAATGATTAGTTGATTAATCAGTTACCTGATTGACAGAAAAATGAATGTGACAGCCCCGATAAAACAAAAATGTGGAAAATTGTTGCTAATTTTCTCTCAATGACAACTCAAACGTTTTGGGCACTTGATAAGTAAAAGATAAAGCCAAGTGTTTCCTTGGCATTAAATTAATGTTGATGGATATACATCAATAATTTATTTAATTTTGACACTTAGCAATCTATTATTTATGACGTGATGATCATATGATGGTATAATATGACCTTGCCTGAGGCTTTATGTGTGCAAATAATCCATAGAAACAACCAACACATTCTCACCCCGACTTCTCACATTTAGATGCTTGTTCACATCCTACTTGAACACACTGGGAACCTCTTTTTAATTCGACATGCAGGGCGGTGCAATAAGTCAAACGGGAGACTTTCAAGCAGGATACTGGGGCTTTTGTCCCATGTGAGGCCGCTATATTTTGACATAGTTGGAATATTCTTTAAGCCTTTTTATTTTCTTTTTGGTTAGGTTTGGGCAACTAAACTACTTGGTTTAAAAGAAGATCGTGTTATGGGTTAAAATGCACCCTTTTAGTACACTAACCACATGTTAGAAGCATAGTATCCAAGTACCTCTGAAATGTGAAGCCAATACAAAAGTGGATTAAACCTGCACTCTCTCTAATGACCAGTAGGAGGCGACTCTTCTGGTTGCAAAATGTAGTCCAATCATATTAAAATTAATGAGAAAAGGACCCTTTTTCTTCCTTGATTAACTACTTCAGTGAACATTTTCCTGACATATTTCAGTACAGCAAGATATTTACCTTGTACATTTGGAGTGAAGTAAGTTGCTACCTTAACTTTGTGCATCTCTGTGTGACCCTTGTCATGTCCACTTTTAAAAACACCAAGATGGATCAGTCATATTCCAAACTTGACACTTAAAAAGGGTGTTTTGCAAACCGATAGGTGACATCTTGGCTACAATTCTATTTTTATACACAGCCTATGGTTGGAAAGGGAACTTTTGCCATCTGCACAACCCTTCTCCTATATTTTTTTGTTACCACAGCGATGAGTTCCACCCTATCTAAAATATGATTCACTGACTGAAATAGAGCAACACTGACAATGACACCAGCTGACAACAGTTGACCGTAGCTGACTTTAATGGTTGTTGTAGATGTTGAGGGTGTATTGAACTACTCAAAAATGATCCATTATAAGAAATTAGCTCAGTAAAAACAAAAACTATTACGTCTACTGCCTGTAGACACCACGGTCCTATTCTGACTCTTGAACTTGTTCTGTGGCACTTATCCAGGTTGTTTTCTCCTGACTAGAGCCTTACTTGTGTTGTATCTACTCTCAGATGTACATCACTTTGGATAAAAGCATCTGCTAAATGAAATTGTAGAATTGTAAAATTGTGAATCATAAGGAGCAAACCTGGGTTTTGGGCCCTCATTAAGGCCCTATATAAATCTAATTTTCAATAACTCTGCAACTTCTGGAAACCAACGAGTACTCAAGAGCTGAAATGACTAGCTGCTTGACAGAAAATGAATATGACAGTCTTGATAATCTGAAGGTCTGTGGTTCCTGGGCAGTTGCCTTTTTTGCCCAGTTGCTAATCCCAGTTGCTAATCCAGCTTTGCTCAGACTGCATGCTGCTGAGAAACTGCTCTTACATGGCTGCTACAAACCAAATAACCAGCAAGGTCACACAGAGTTACGATAAATGGGATTTGTTAACCACATACAGTAGTAATACACCAACTACCCCTTTCACGGCTGCTTGGGAAATACATGTTCAAAGCTAACGAACTAGGAAAACACATAATCAACACACACCTTACAGAATTCCTAAATCTGTCTTGGCTTTATAACTAACTCTCTTTTAATTTTACTAAACAAGACAGAGAAGAATCAATAAGGATTCTATGATCTAATGTTGTGTTTAATTTTACATGTGTCAGAAACCTACTCTGGAGCTAGATTTATATGGAAGTTCTTAGTGCATATATACAAGCTGAAGGCTGTATTGTGCAGCATTAAATGTCAGAATAAACACTGTGTCATTTCTTTCTGCAGACCTCCAGTCAGATGCATTTAGAGACGACACTCCTACACTCCCACCAAGCAGTGCTCCAGCCTTCAACTGATGTTACCTCTGAGAACTCTGATGACCCAGTGAAGAAACATCCTGTCATGAACTAGAGCAACAACAACAAAACATTGCACAGGAGGGAAATGCAACAAAGCACCAAAATATGTTAAAAATGATCAACAGCTCAATGCCAACGGGGACATTTATGTTCTGATTGATATCAGTGAGCACGAGCGTACATGGAAACATGAACAAACACAATCTCAGAAAACACAGAATTCAGCTTGCTGACGTTGAAATAATTAAGCAACGTCTTTGCTTTTTTTTAACTTTTAGAGAACATTTTGCTGACATTGTGACTTTGTGTTTCATTTCCCTTGTTATTTCCTAAATTGTAACATCTTGGTGAGGCTAAAAACAGGACATCCTGCCACAGTAATAATTTTAATTTCTTTGGTTCATGTTTTCTTCATTTTCTACACTTCACCTGTGTGTCTAATACAGACAGCGGCCTGTACCTTAATGAATATCTTCCTCATCGTTTTCACCTCACAGGTGACTTTTCAGGAGGTTTACCTGGTTCTACCTTCAGTATGTAGCAGTTATTAAGTTGCTGTAAAATGTGTTGGCTGTTTTCTGGACCGACATGCTGTTTTTACTCTGACGTGACTTGAGCATAGTAAGCTGTGATTTAAAAGAAAGAAGAAAAAAATGTCCCTCTCTGGCCAAAGTCAGTGATGACATCAATCAATCTAAATTCGTCAGTGAAGCAGCCGCATCACGCATCACATGTCTTTAAGAGACTGACAAATGATGACTAATGTTGGGATCTTTAAAATCAGCATTTTAACCACAGGGTTGCAAACATCACGGATGAGAGGCAGATTTCTTGTCTTTTTTGGAGAAGATCGGACATTCAGTTTGTCATACATGACGACACAAACAGGAAGGCAGCTCTTGTTGGTCTTCATTACAACAGCTCTAGTTGCCACTGAGAACTGTAGCCATTTAATAGTACTATCATGTGTGTGTAGGCTCACTTGTGAATAACTTGTATATACGGAAAAGTTGTTGTGTCACAGCAAAATGATTATTATGATCTTGACAATAAAGTATTTTGTCCCCCTAATACATCATTTTTTTGTTCTTTGGTTGCTGAGGGTTCTTGTCATTTTATTATCATTTAAGAAATACACCCTAAGAATTGTTTTTGCTTTAAACCACTACCTTTTGTTACATATTTTACTAGATACATTCTTTCATCTACAAAAAGTATTTTCTGGGAAAGTGTAGCTGCCAGGGAGTTTAAAGTTGACCATAAAAGATGCTACTATATTTGCTGATGTTTTATGTGGAAGTGAAAGAAACAAAAAAGCAAAGAATCACTGCTTTCTGACAGAGAAGTACAAGAAAAGATGCATGTATAAAATAAAGGAAGGATAGATGCAACTAGAATGCTATGCAATGATGAATTAAAAGTAAAATTACTAACTTAGGGAAGGTGGTATTTTCCAAATCCCTATGCTCCCTTTGCATCTAGTGAGAGTATAAAATGCACTAAAAAGAAGCACATTTTGACTTGGCTTGTTATAAACAGCAACATGTTTATGAGGATTTATGACCAGATACCATGTGACGTTTGCAGCTGTTTTTTTTGTCCTTTAGGAATACCCATATGTTTGCTGTATTTATACAAACTGTCACTAAAGGCATTAGGTGTATTGCATCCTTGCCACTGTATTGGTGAGTATTAAAGTTACAAAAAATGATCAAGGCAAATTACATTGTTAACTATAATAGTCTTTATCATTTATGAGAGATAACTCTGGAAATGTTACTGTTAAAGTGGCAGAATATTTTTGCTAATTTTGCATTCGTAAGCACATTGACTTCCAGCTTAAACTCATATATAGACGATTAGTGGTCAAGTGTGTGTGCGTGTGTGTGTGTGTGTGTGTGTGTGTGTGTTATGAAGGATGTGGGTATAAAACGCTCTAAAAAGCGGACCAGCTGTATAACTTCCTTCTTCAAGTGAGAGTGCAACATCAACCACGTAACGGTAAGTTCAAATATCACTAAGATCTAACTTTAAGTTGTACGTTTTACATCAGATAACTCTGGCATGCTTAGTTAAACTGTATTATTTTTGTGGAGTACTAACATCATATAAAATGCACATGTTTTATGTGAAACATTTGTCTCTCATATGTTTGATCAGTCACACTTTACAAGAAGGGGACAAATCATACGCCTGAAATAACACTTAACTTATATGTAACTCATGAGGACATAAATTGCTACTGGTGATAATAAAATGACTAAATCATGATCACTTTGTGTGACTAATTCACACCTTACAGATTATCAGTTAGGGAGTTCTGCAGTTAAATTTGCTGAAATTCAGCAACACAGACCCGTGTATTTACTTAATCTCTCTGGTTGCAGAATTTACACCACAACTTTGTTGTAGTCTGATTTTGACTGCACTGTTTTATTTTTCTGTTTCATTTACATTCCTCAGCTGAGGAATGCCTGTTATCTTCATGAGAACACTGAGAAGGGCAAATGCTACGATAACTTTGCCTGTTTTGTCTTGTTTGATTCTTGGTCAGACCTCTGAACAGAGTTCTGGTGTATGAGTTCTGCCCTTTCAGCTGAAATATTCACTCTGCATTTTTAATATGCTTTAGTAAAATACAACAGTCAAACACACATTGATTGATTCTATTATGGCTCATCCAGATTTCCACAATACTGAACCTGGTTTAATGGAAATACTAAATCTAAAAGAAATTGACTAACTCATGCTAGCATTCAAGTAATAAAAACTAATACATACACACAGTTGCATAAATATGCTTTAACAATATGTAAACAAAATCCATCTCACTTGATCACATATTAATTCAAGTATGAAATAACTGAATGAACACTCCTTAAGCAATCATCTATGAAGTGTAGCTACACCAACAATCTTTGGTGCTGTAGAAGAAACAAGATAGATGTTCAAAAAGGAAAGTATTTCTTATTTATTGGTTTTAACAGTCATATAAGCTTCAGTAGAAAATAATACATATTTTCAACACTGAAAAATAATTCAAGAGGAGCTATTTCCACCATTTTATTACATGCATGGTTGTAAGATTCAAAGCAAATCAAATAACTAACTTGCAGTTTTAGATAAACCTTGTTAGGCTCATATATTATTTTGTTGGCTTGACACAATAATGATGGATATCACACCAACTTCATTTTGTATGCAATTTCAATGCAAATTTCTGCATTAGTTGATTTAAAACTCTACCGAAGTTGAGATAACTTAATAACATTCGCCTTGATAACTTTTTTCATGTTGATTTGAGGATTTCATGCCATTGCCCTAGTTAACATGGCTGGATAATTTCAGACAATTCAGACTGAAAATTAAAAAATACTTAATTCCCATAACTTCATGTGGTTTCTTGATTGAACATAATTTCATTGGAAGCTTCCATTACTCAGAAAGACTAATGCAATTTTATTTTATTTTTTTTCCCCCCATATGATTATTTTTAAGACTGTGAAAATCCAAATAGAATAAAAACCAAACCTTTACAAAATACGAAAATTTACAGGAGTCCTATATGAAGAGGTGAAAACCTTATAGAACTTTATGACTGGGGTAAACTAATTACTGTATTAAATCATCATGAATCATGCATTTGTCGTTAAGCATTACTTTAGTCATTTTACCATTACTGTTGGATCTATAGTGTTGGGCCTCTATGGGCTGTGTAATTTAAATTTAATCATGGTGGTGGCATTATTATAACTCTCTGTTTTACATCTACAGCTTGAGGAACAATGGATGACTATTACTATGAAGACATTAACTTCACCGACTATGTATTCAACTACACTGAGATTCCAGACTTTTCAATTCCCACAATTCAACCGATCCAGATAGCGGCTCTGGTATTCTACGGCCTGGTGGTGCTGCTGGGTGTCCCAGGAAATGCGCTGGTGGTGTGGGTGACGGGGTTCTGCATGCCCCGCTCTGTCACCTCGCTCTGGTTTCTGAACCTGGCCCTGGCTGATCTCCTGTGCTGCCTCTCCATCCCCCTCCTCATGGTCCCTCTGGTTCATGATGACCACTGGCACTTTGGCCAGCTGGCCTGCACGCTCGTCAAAGGCCTCTTCTATCTGGTGATGTACTGCAGCATCCTGCAGCTGGTTCTGATCAGCATGGATCGCTTGATGCTGGTCAACAGGCCCGTCTGGTGTCAGAACCACAGGCGACCTCGCATGGCTGCCTTTGGATGCGCCGCTGTGTGGATCCTGGCTCTGATCGGCAGCGTCCCCCAGTTTGTTTACGCTACGGAGATCCACGCAGGCCTAGACAAGCGAGAGTGTGTGATGGCCTACACTACACAGAGCGTCTGGCCTGTCACTTCCTTTCGCTTCCTCATGGGATTCATCTTCCCTTTCCTGGTGATCTTGGTGTGCCATGTGGTGGTGTACAGGAGAGCAGAGAGAGGGCTGACTCGGGGTCGCACCCGGTCCAAGCGCACACTGAGGGTCATCATCGCTGTGGTGCTCAGCTTCTTCCTGTGCTGGCTCCCTCTGCACATCGTGGACTTCGTCATACTGGTCACCCCTCGGCATTCCCCTCACAGGCCCAAACTTTACCTGACACACATCATAGCGCTGTGCCTGGCCTATTTCAACAGCTGCCTCAACCCCCTGCTGTATGTGTGTCTGGGCAAGGGCTTCAAGGACAGCATGAACCGCTCCCTGTGCAACATCCTGCACTTCATCAGCGAGGACCCGATGACCAAGATGACCGTCACCAACACCGACACCAAAAGTACCAGCAATGGGAAGGAGATGACTAAAGTCTGACTGTCATTAGATGCGTCATTTTCAAATTTATGGATGAGATTTAGCAGGAAAGACTGTGATTCAGGAGTAATTGCATTGGGCTGGGATTTCACCATAAAACACATGTTTGGACTTTATGATGTGACACAGATATTGGCCAAATTAAAGTCTGTATTAGGCTGGACACACCAGCACTGCTGTTATATGAGCTATTTATGAACTCCAGGGCTACCGCAGGATTGCAAGTCAGGAACTGTTGCTCAGTGTTTCTGTGAATATTCATGTCTCATGCAACACTCAACACTTCTCTTTTTCCATGATCTCAGAGTGTTTGTAAGTATTTTTGCTGTTACACAAGAGAAAAAGTCTTACTTTTGGTGGGTTTTGAATCAAGATTATTATTATTATTATTACATGTTATTAGTTACTGTTATCAGACTATTTAGTTCTTGTAATAAACACATATTTAATGACCTCATGTAACAGTCATTCCGCCAAAGGGACACCAGAAAAACACACAGTAATATCCTCTTCTGTATCAGTTCTTTCTATACACCACAAGAGGGAGACACACTTTAAAACTCTGATGCTCAGTGGCTCTAAAGATGGTGGGCGACTTGGCTGAGGCTCTTTGTTTCATAGAATGTAAAATAGAAAGGCAGAAGATACAGCCAAGAGAAGACATTTCATCCATGTAGGTTTGTCAAATACATGCAATTTGGGAAAATATGCCACTTAACATGCCTAGAAAATGTAAACTCATCGTCATTTATTGACACCCACCTAATGAATTTGTGTTAATGCGTTATGCTATATTAGTTAGTGTACCAGGAGAGCTAATGTAAGAGTAAGACACACAATTAAAATGTGACATGCTGCCAAAACTGAGAGAAAATTGTCTTTATTTACAAGCTACATTCATTCCAAAACAAGGCCACATGATGGTATATACAAAATCATATCTATTTACAGAGTGTGTTAGTTGGTGTCATTGTGTTTTATTAAAACTGTAAACATAAAAAAGTATACGCATGCATGAATGTACACTGGTCCCTTAGTATGGCCTCACTAAACCCATCCCTGACTCACACAGTTATTCATGCTCATCGGTCCCAAAAGCAGCTGGCTGCAGAAGAGAGGTAGTGGACAGTTCACTTCAGTGTGAATCCAAGGTTTACTCAGAGGCAGATCCGAGCATGTTCATTTCTAAAAATAAACACCGATTCCCTGCTCAGCCCATTAGTTTGACACTGTAAGGTAACCAACTGTAAACGCACATTTGTTAACTCCATCAAAGGAAAATTTTTCTATAGGATGAACCATTGATGGTGTCACACGCCAAAATATTTTAGTTAGTGCTCTATTAATTTTTGTGTAATTTCAGACTAATATTCTAATCATTTCTGAATAGTTTCCAAGATGTTTCTAGGAAAGAACCATTTAGATTAGTACTGACTCATGTGAATGGAGAAACATTCTTTTGCTACATTTTCAGTTCATTTAACTGATGTAGACAAGACTGTTGGTCAGCAAAACAGGCCACCTAATTATGCAAAATGTGACATTTTAAGAATAAATCTTCCACTAATAAGTGGATATTAAATTAAATAACTTGGGTTTACTTCAGAGAAAAATCCTGCTTTACTTATAATAGTGTCAAATTCCATAGTTTTATTTATTAGGATACATTGTACTTGCAAAAGAGAAAGCAAATCAACCTGAAATTCTTAAAGAAGTCTGTGCATTTATCTTATTTCTATAGTACTGATATGTGGCAATAAAAGAAGCTTTTGGAGATGTATTGGTCACAATCAAAAACAGTCTAAAATTGTTTGAAACATCAGTGGCATGGATTTGTACTTTGCCAACTCCAGAGTCTTGGAATTAATTAACCACAAGTCTCTGATTAATTAACTACAAGACCAACAGACATTAAGAAAAAAACTGGCAGCGTATTCAGTCACTTAGCCTCAATGCCGTCCGTGTCAACACAGTGTAGCTTGGCATCAATTATCATCCATTAGAACCGGAGAACACCCATTAGTCTAGTGTCAGCTGGTTGTCAACCAGACACATCAGATAAAGAATCTCTAACTAGATCTTTAATCGTGCTCATTAATGTCAATGCATCTCTTTAAGAACATACTGCCGTTAGAGGTAGGTTGAATATAAAGACAGGATCTGTTATTTGAAATTTGATTTGTGGCCTAAAGTAAAAGTCACCGTGCTGCTCTGACAATGGTTTGGGTTATGAGCTTGAAACTGGTTTGATCATTTGCTCACACAGTCGTCATGACTTTGAGGGACCCTGAGCGGAATCTGAGAATCTTCTTTTTGAGAGCGTGGGAGGCTTTGATCTTCACGAAGGCTTTCGGTTGGGATGGGGTGTTAGCATTAGCTTGCGGTGAAGGAGAGGATGAGGAGGAGGTAGAAGCAAGACGTGGTGGCAACTGCTGGGGCCAAACCAGCCCCCCACTCTCGTCTGAGTCGCTGGACAGTGAGCTGGAGGCAGGAGAATAAACCTCACTCATGCTAGACTCAGACTCTGCTGGGGCGGCACCGGCGTAGCCCTCCTCTCCCTGACAGAGAGGCGCTCTTTCCTGAAAGTCTGGGTGCCAGCGCTGCTGCTGCTGGTAGCTCTGGGGTTGGGAATGGGAACAAGAATGACCATGGCGAGCTTTTCGAGGTGGTCGTCTATGAACCTGGCCTGCGTGGGCCTCTCCCTCGTCCTGGCTGAGCTCCAGGTTGGAGCACCAGCGTCGGCTCCCGTTGTGGCTGTTGTTGCCCATCTGTGGTCCAGCGGCCTGGCTTTGGTTCTGAGCAGGATCCCCTCTGCCTTGGTGCCTCTCTGTGGTGCTGTACCTCCTCTCAGGGAGCACTCGCTGACCCAGGAGGCTGTTTTCTGACTGGGATCGACCAGCTTTGCTGCTTGATTTCTTAGACCTCTGTCGCTCATTGTGACTTTTCTTAGATGTTCTGGACTTGGAGTTGGGGTGGTCAGGAGAGGTGGCAACTCGGCTGGGCTTAGGCTGCTCTGGGTGGTAGTGTCTGGGGGAGCGCACAGGGGCATGACAGGCTTGTCCAGGGATATACTGAGCACTTACTAAATTGTGCATGCGATGAATAGGGGGTTGTGGATGTAGATAATGTTGGGGGGAAGGGGGTTCACAACAGGGGTCAAGAGCCCCAACACCACAGTTTGGGTCCAGAGAGGGCAGAGGTGATGGTAGTCTCCCAGCCAGGGAGTGTGGCCTGGACTGGGGGTAGGGCAGAGCCAAATAGCAGTCCTCCTCCAGGGAAGGGGCCTCTCCACCACAGGCCTCCCCCTCTAGGGGGTCACAACCCCATCCCTGGCTCTTAGGGTTTGCCGAAAGGTCAACATGGGGCTGAAGATGGGGGTCAGGAAGGCGCTGCTCAGAGGTTAGAGAAGGAGTTCTCCTGTGTAGGGAGCCGTGTCCTGAGGCGCTGCAGTATGGGGGGTCAGGGTTCAGGGTGGTGCGAGGCTGACATGGACGTGGTGAGAGGGTATGGCGCTGGATGAGACCTAGGATGTAACCCTCCACCTTCAAAGCCTGCTGGTAGCCCTCCTCTGTGACCTGGTCCTGTGCAGACTGCTGCTGCCAAGCCTGGTTGGCTCCACTGGGGTCCCACTGCCAGGAGTCTGCAGCCGTGACCTCCTCAGCGATCCCCTCCAGAGGTGGGTAAGGGGCAGAGAAAGAGCGAGGCAGGGTGGAGCGTGGAGCTGGCACATCAAAATCTCCATTCAGCATCAGGGGGTCTCCTAAGTACAAAAAGTAATACAGTAGTAAACCATGATGCAGTAATTATGAAACATCAAACAAGGTGACAGGTCCATTAACATTAACCCCTTGATGCCCATTGTTGCGAATTTGCATCATACCACTTTTATTCAGACTGCAGCTGAGATAGTGTCTCCATTCCCCCAATGCTGGTTTGTGCATACTCAATACATACCTCAGAACCTTTTGCAAGCACTGGTTTCTGGTAGGACCGGTTGGAGTGGGACCTAATTATTATAAATCTGTTATTATTATTATTATGTATCGGTTCTATGTGTAATAGACAAATTAACAATCTCCACTTATTTTAGCATCGGCTGGAAAGCAAAAACACGCAAGAGTTTTTTTAAAAAAAAATTTATTGTAAACAAATTCCGGTGTCAAGGGGTTAATAGGATGTAAATAATAAGAGTTATGATATGTAAACAGTAATGGATGATGCTAGAGCTGAGAATTTGGGGCCATGTTAGTGGATCTGTGATGCTGTACTTAGTCGCAGAAGTGCTTTCTGCCAAATGTTACTGTCGGTCTACTACCACACTCATGATCAGCAGTTCTTTACCATATTTAGCATCTTTGATTATAGTATTAGTTAGCTGACTTTAAGTACTTAGCACTAAACTCAAAGTCCTGTCAAATGGTAGAATTGTCGTTCATGTCACACTTCTGTGGTCATAAAAGTGAATGTTGATAGAAGAAAGGACAGGGGGTCATCGGAGCTAGGATTCATCTTCTGGGAACCATGAAGGTAAGAAATTCAACAATGCATCCAAATGTTGTTGAGATATTTCAAGAGCAAAGTGGAGGACACCCAGTAGCAATAGATCCACGTCTGTAGAATATCTAGTTATGGGCAAGACAAAGGTATTCATGTTTCAGAGTTCATTTTTTTCAATACTGGCACAACTAAGAGTGCTTTTACAGTGGCTATTTTTAAGTAATCATACTTTTTAAAAATGCATTTTGGTTTTAGGTAACATATTCAGCTTATCTGGAAACGACATTAGGTTCATTTGTGAATTGTCAGCCATGTGAATGTTATTCAGTCAATGGAAAATTATAGCTTCAACAGTAGCCTATGTTGGAATGTATGATTCTTAGATGTGGTAGTTGCCTTTCTCTCTTTCCACATGACCCCTTCTGCATTTCCGAATCTCCCGAATTTTATTCAACAGAACTAATGAGATGACATCCTAAAATAACCTGTGTTTTTGCCTATGGTTGCAAATCTGCTATCTTCTTTCCCTTTGGACAAAACGAAAACAAGAAGTGAATGTCCTGTTACTCTTATTTATGATGCAAAAATGCTACCGTTGTGTGCTACAATTTGTCCCATTTCATCTGCATTTCTGCAATTTCTGCATATGAGTAACCTTTCCACATCTGCTAGTTTTTCTTACCCACAGACTTTGGCCTGTCATTGGTGTAAGCCCAGGGGGAGACGGTCTCTGCAGGCTCAGTGGAGCAACATTTCCCTTTTGGTGACTGTCCCTCACTTGACTCATAGAAACCTAGGACAAAGTGCAATTAGAGAGTCAGAGAAGATGTCTGCCTCGTTTAATTCAGCTCACTGATTGTTCCAGTTCTCTGAAAATGTGCCTCATGATGGAGGAGGTCTCTCACCGCATTTCACAAATAGGGCACAAAACAAAATTACAAGCAACTAGAGCATGAACGAACAATGGGAGCAGAAACAAAATAACAAGTTCATTGTATGTAAATTTTGAAATGCAAAAGAAAACACGTTTCTTTAGATGGAGCAATAATTTTGTAGAAAAAGAAAAAAAACAGCTTTGAAGAATCCACTGAAAGAATGTGTTTTCATTTAGAAACATCTTAATTACATGTTTGATAGAGCTGTAAAGAAGAAAAAGATTTAAAACAGTGGCAGTACCAGAGCTGGGCCGGCTGTCGCCAGTGTCTCCTAGACCTCCACCATCACAGCAGCCGTCGTCGGTGTCGATCCTCAGCTCTCCCACCTGCTGTTCCAGCGCCTGCATTAGGCCCCATGGGGAACTCTGAAGAGCACTCTGAAAAACCAACACACACACACGCACACGCACACACACACACACACACACACACACACACACACACACACACACACACACACACACACACACACACACACACACACACACACACACACACACACACTCAGGCTCTTTCTTTGCTGTCTGCATTTGATTGTGCGTTTGAGAACTAATTTTTAAGTGGCTGGTAAGAGGCAATAATTAGTGATTTCAACAAGAAGAAAACAGTCCTGGCAATCAAATTACTCATTTCCACAAACGCTAGCAGCAGAAGGACATCTGTGAATCCTTTGCTGCTTGTTTCTACAGCTGCACACCGGCTCTTATTTTGTTTGACGCTCAGACACTCATTAATCCCCCGCTGAGAAAGCTCAGAAATTCCTGTTTTAGTTGGGAACAAATTGTTTACTCGAATACTTTAGGAGAAGAGGTGTTATTTTAATTCGTGCCGTACTTTCTTCCTCACAACGTGGATAAGTACGACTGAAATGGTTGAACACACAATGTCAAAACAGACAAAGCCACAACTTAGATGTAAATTTGCACCGGGCTAGTTTCTAAAATACAAACGTGGCCATCACAGGCCACCACTCTGCAGCAGAGAAAAGCATCTGTGTGCAGCATCCATATCTGTCACTGGGCTCTCGTATGCAGGCGGGTTTACAGGGGAAGCAGTCAGTTGGAACATGAATAATTCAAGGTTCTGTGAAGGGTTGGAGGGGTGGGGTGGGGGGGTTGTTCTTTCATGTGGGTGGGGTACACACACACACACACACACACACACACACACACACACACACACAGATGCAGACACATGCTATCCGAATATGCAGACGAATTCTGCTTGCTCATACAACTCAGATAGGAACACACAAAAGCACAGTCTGAGTATGGATGAAACATAACACTTACTCTTTCACAGACACACACACACGCACCACAGACACAGACACACACACACACACACACACACACACACACACACACACACACACACACACACACACACACACACACACACACACACACACAGACACCAGTGAGACAGTAAAATTGGACATGCTTATTCAGCCATCCTGACAATTTTCACTGGTCTCATGTCGACATCATCTGACACATACGCTAACATCTGCAGACACTCGCATCCAAGCCTGTCTTCATGGGTTAACACACACACACACACACACACACACACACACACACACACACACACACACACACACACACACACACACACACACACACACACACACACACACACACACACACACACACACACACACACACACACACACACACACACAAAAAGGCCCTTCAGTTTGTTGGAGGCTCATTAAGAGGCTTCATTACCCGAAGATGGAGCACGTCCTCATGCTGAGGTGACACTTTTCACGTTACAGAGCCACTGTGATGGAGAACCTGTCAGACAGCTGTCACAGTCTCCTGCACTTCCTGAACACCGTCTTTGTACATCTGTGTGTCCGTACCAATCAAACACTGCCTACAGAAATGCACACAGGCCCTACAGTGTGCAAAACGGCTGGTGAAAAACCACATAAAAGCAGGTAGACATAGCGGTGTGTCTCGGATGGTCTACTGCTTTGGTTCAGACTGAAATATCTGAACTTAAATTTCATGATTTCCCATGAAATTTTTAGAGACTTTCATGGTGAGGACAGTGTCTACTGACTTCGGTGACCCCTTCAACCTTTATTCTTGACTCAACATGAGAGTGATATATTTGGGTTTTAGTGACAAATCTCAACAATATGTCATTTTTTATGATACTTTTTTAATGACAAAACACCAGCATGTTTAGAAACTCAGTTGAGATGACGGACATGACAAATGTTGCAACTAAACATCATCATTCTCATCACATCTTGTGCTTTTTTGGCTCAAAACGCTAAAAAGAAAACACGCCTGCAGAACATGGCTCACTGCTGCATGTGTGTTTACTCCAATCAGTGCTTGAGCTGTGACTCCTTTGTCCTGCAGATTAAATGCGGTCATAATGCAAACGCTGTGCGCTGTGCTGCCCACACGACCTCTTCACCCCAAACACTGCCATGCCTTTTGTCCCGACAAGTGTACTTATTGTCTTACCATAAACAAAGCATTAGCATCCCTGCATCAATATTGTTTTGTATGGCAGAAATGAAGAGTGGGGAGCTTTGTTTCAGCTGCTGGCGTAGGATAGAGAACTGCCTGGGAGGAGGGGGAGCCTACAGGAAATCAATTAATCAATGATACCTTTTCGCACAAGTGATTGCTTGCCTCTTTGTGGACACGCGTGCAGCGAAAGCCACGGCGCTGGTTATTAAATTATACCTCTGCAGAAAACAAACAAACCGACGGGTTCAGACCGAAGCAGGGTTCATTTTAGAGTCTGCTCTTTGACTGCACTCCATTAATACTGGTCACACAATGGTTCCCTGACACTGTATCATTGCTTTTTTATTGCATCCTAAGGCTGGTGGGGGGATGGGGGGAAACAGAGGACACAGTGCAGCCAGACTCATTGAGCTGTTTCACAACACATCACGGCTACCTGTTCTTTAAATGAAATCGACTGAGCAGCCGGTGAATCCGGGTGAAAGCCAGAACAACATTATGACTGGTTGATTTCACCTGTGAGAGCATCTAAATGCACCTCAGAACGAATATAAAGAACACGAGGCAATAGAGTCTGAAGCAGGCGATAAATAAGAGCTGGATGTCTTGGCAGTATATAAAGACACATTGTAATCCTGGCACAAAAAAGGGTTTCGGCAGGAGCAGAGGAAATTGGCAAAGTATAGTCCTTGGCTGTGTTGAATGGGATTGTAGAATAGACCTGTAACCAGTTAACGGCTGGCTGGGTTTTGAAACAATATTGGCAGGATATAGAAATCTATGGAACAGGGCACACAAGGCATGCAGCCGCACTGCTGGACCCTCTATAATTAAAGCTATGTTGTGACTGGATCCACACAGAGCAGCCTGTGGGAGGCCGGAAACACACACACACTCAAGACACCCTGCCCCCCCTCTGCTCCACTGCTGGCCTCAACTGCTGGGCTCTTATTTCTTCGAGCACACGGACACATTTTAAAGCCATATTTCAATCAGTAAATATATTTTTTAAAGTTTCTTTTAAATGAATTTGATGGGGGAGGACTTTTGCACACACACGCTGTTTACATTAGCACAGTGAATGGCATTCATTAGTGCTCTGACTCTACGTGCACAGCGGCTTGTAGGCTCACCAGCAGCAGCAGCAGCATGTGTTGGCTGCCAAAGAAATCCCTGAAGAGAGACGTGCACCAGGCTGTGCTCGTGAAACTGACAGTTGCGGCTCAGAGTCCATCTCAAGGTGTGGACGTAATGTTTGCAAATGTGTATCGGACGGGCAGATCGGTCTGTGTGCGTATGATTTGTATATTTTCAGAAACTCATTTGCATTAATGCCTGTACAAAGAAGCCAAAGAACAGGAAAACTGTATGAGGTTTTCGTGTCTGTGGCTCAGAAAAAGCAGAGAATCCATTCTGTGATCTGTAAAAATGATCTGCCACTGCTAAAGATGTTTTAACACAAGCACAAGCTGATTGCTGACGAACCATCAGTTCAGCAGACGCACAAAACAACAGTAAAAACCTACAGTAGACACACAATGCTGCAGAATTACTGCTTTAATTCCTGCATTTGCATGTGCACATGATAAGCTGATTTGAAACTACTAAGTCAGTTCATATTCTTCAGAGGAGATAAAAATGCAACTCAGAGTTTTCTGAAGCCAAACATGAGGGTTGCATGTATGTCACACATTCATACACAATTCATAGATTCTCCTCCTCTCTCCAAACACACTCAGCAGGGTAGCAGAGAGGGAGGTCAGAGCTTCATGCTTTCCCAGCTGCTGTCTGGCGTCCCACAGCTGTCAACACCTTCAGCAGCACCATAACACACTGTATCCAGGAGAAAACGGGCCTCTCAGCCTGTCTGGGGGCCACATTCATGTTCAAGGCAGCTACCAGACACACACACACACACACACACACACACACACACACACACACACACACACACACACACACACGAAAGGTCTCATGGGGCAGATGTTTCTGTGTCACACTGTGAACTATACATTTTGGAGACTTTAACCTACACGGAAGATGAGACAGGGGATTTGGCTCAGGCACAGATGGTGACCTGATATCATGAAGACTCAATTTGAGACTTCAATTAGAGTCCTGTCGGGCAAGATAGAAAAATAATTCTCCCAGGAATTTCCCATGTAATTACTCACACGCTTGGATAAGCAGAACACTTAATAAACATCGATCCACAGACGCGTTTGCGCCGAAAGTGGAAACGGGGGAAATATGCACTCCTGAGGGGGAAAAAAACGCGTGTCACTCCTCCATTGGTCTTGAAAATGGCTGTTTCCCGTCAGAGTGTGGATGTGGAGACTGGGTGAAATGCGCTGACAGCCCCTCCAGCACCACAGGATTACGGATAGTGGTGCGTCATGCGTCAGGAGACATCTTTCAAAAATGTGTTTGGAATCTACCAAATCCTATGTGGACCCAGATGAGGCACGGCGTCTAAATCGTGCCATGCCCAACTGGGGCCAACGCACAAGGCCACCACCTATGTGCGCCTCTATCCTCTCACCAGGGCCTCGATAGGCATCATTAGTATTCTGCTCCATATGCGCCTATTGTTAGGGCCCCGTCGGAGGAGAGAGAGGAGAGAGAGAGAGAGGAGGGGAGGGAGGGAGGGAGGAGGTGTGAAGAGGAGGCGGCTGATTTAATTTCTTTTTTTACCCTCTTTAATAATGGCTTCCTATTGTGGCCATGTGGAACAGCTCGCGGGCTGCGCAAGAGCAGCGGCCAAACAGAAACAGAACTCCCAGACGCACACGAAAACTTAACATAGCCACAATAAAACAAACAAAAAATGCAGCCCACAGACAACATCATCATCTGCAGATTAGTGGTTAGACTCAGTGGTGTGTAAAACGTCCTGAGGGAGACGCTGTTGTAGGAATGCTGAAACTTTTATTTGTCTTGATTAACCCACTTTTTTAATTCTCCTCCTAATCCTGGCATCGCTGCGGAGCATTTTTGCGCAACTTTGTCTGACCTCCCCTTAAGAAAAGACGTCGCATCAATCACATAGGAGATAATTATGACATAAAAACGTTAGCAGCGACAGCAACATGCAAGCTGAAGGAATAATTCATTCTTTTATGACGTGTGGAAAGCGCAAATAAGAGCTTGTTAAGTAGTAAAATCTACAAAAGTCTATGACGAGGGAACAATGGGCTATTAAATAGTCGGTCTGTGCCACAAACGGCGGGTGCTCCACCCCCTGATTTCGTTGCCCACAGGCATAAATCTCAGCCCAGAGCACAGAGACGCATTACACCCTTTCAAACAGAGGCCCTATTTATCAAGTTGAGTAACTTTTTTTGCAGCTAGAGGTCACGTCAACACAAAAGGCGCAGCGCCAACCAGGAGTCCATCCAACGGTCAAGCGGATCACAAAGAGGATCCGCTGCAGGCTATTAGATATTCAAAAGTATGTAGGACCGTGGCACAGGACAGAGGTAAAGTGGAGGTTTAAACACAGGGTGGGGTGACTGAAGGCAGAGCAGCTGGAATCCAAACCCGCAGTAAAACACTCAACGTAAACTTCTTACCAGCTGTCGCCTGAGCGTTAAGTTTTCTTGTCCCCAGCTACTGAAACACGCCAGCTCTCCTCTGGAGCCGTCCTGCTCCAGAGGGTCTCCCAGAGCCAGCGCTCCCAGCACCAGACACTCCTGCCTCTGCCTGCGGAGCTCCAGCTCACACAGCCCCGCCAGACTCGCCTCCAGGCGCTCCTTGGTCCGACTGCGCTCCACAGTCACTGGGAACGAGAACGCGCGGTGCATGCCCCCTAAAATCCCAGGATCGTGTGCAATAAAAAGCTAATTATTTCCCTCAGATGGTATTTCTGTGTCCTCCAAGTGGCCCAAAATTTACGAGGGCATTCTCAGACTATAAAAGGCCATGCTGCGTCCCATTCCTTGCGATAGCGCAGTTGCCTTGGAGCGGCATGGGCTCCCGGACCATCTATGCGCTATACATTTTCTGTTTCGCAGCTGTCAAACGCAGCCAAGGAGCTCCGCCCTCTGCGCCCGAGCACGGCGAGAAAGTGGGTAGTCATCCTCCCCTTTGTAAATCCAATCCCAGCCTTCATTGGACATGAGTGGCTGGTGGGGTGCTGCGCGTAACGTCGTCCCTTCCCCCTTGATTCATTACAGTGACGCGTCGACCTCACCCATCTTCCCATCCAAGCCCTGGGAGTAATGGACTAGTTCTGGGGACGGTTATTTCTGGCTGTATAGTAAAAGCACTGGAGTTTTTATTATCCTGGAACGATTTAATGCCACCACAGGAAAGATTAAAACAGCAACAAGACAAAGATAGTGGCGAAAAAAGGTGTAAAAATGGAAAGCACTTGGATAGAAAACAAAAACCTGATAGAATTGTAGAAATGCTGCAACTTCAAGATACTAAGAACGGCTTATAGAACTGTATAGCAACACTGGATTATGTAGAAGATGTGAGAGAACAGAGAAAATAGATTTAAACCCCCCCCCCAAAAAAGGTTATCAACAGGGCACATGGCATAATTATAACAAACTCATTATTGCAGCTGTTTTTTTCCCTTCTCCATCTCCCTCCCTGCTGCCTGCTGGGCTGCATGCCTTTAGGATGCAGAGGAATGTTGAACATGTTCATGTTTCCCTTATTAACGGTGCAAAAATGTGTAGAAATGTCCTGTGAAGTGCAAATGCTTTGTGTGTGTGTTTAGTTCCTGCAAGTAATTAACATGACTAATAGTGAAGAATGGGGATTAAAGGAGCACAATCTTCATACAGGTCAAATTTAGGACAAAGCACAGGCTAAGTTGGGAATTTTCTACTTTCGATTAAACATTTTTTATCTTGCGGAAATTCTTTTGTCAGATATTGATGAGAAAACACAAGTACTTAACATGAGAAATGCAGTGCATAGTAGAAAAGCAATAAGATATGATAGGATTGTATTTTAGAAAATGGGGAAAATGCAGTATTGAAAATGCACAAAGTGTTAGTTGAAATTATTTTGTCTGTGTACATGTCCATTGTTTTTAGGGTTTGTGTTATCCTTCACTCCCACTACTGCACAGACTGGCAATGCAGCTTTCACCTGCTCTGTCTGTGTTTACACAGAATGCCACAGTGGTAATTAATAGGTAATTTATGCAACAGTAATTAAAATGGGACAAAAGGGAGCCATAGGAGTCCTGTGGGCAGACCGCTCCGAATGCAGAAGGTTCTGAGAAGCTTGCAGCTCTCAAAATAACAAAGCTTTCAATACATGGCATCAATATTTTAAAGTTTTTTGATTGTATTTTATTTTTAAAGCGCAGTTACAGATGAATATTTCATCTCGGTGCCTAAAGCGATCTTTCCTGCGTACTACTCTCTCGGTCAAGTCCCCTGAGGTCACACACGTTGAGTCTTTAAGGGTAAAACCTGCACTTCCTGTTAGGAAAACCTTTGTGATTCAGCTATGATGTCTTTAAATGTAAATCTGTTATTCCAGCAGATGATTTGTGAAATAAACCACTCCAAACACAGCAACGCCATTTGTTTAGTATTTTTTTTGTTTGTTTTATTCATACTTCCACTCTCTACTTCACATGAACCAGAAAGCCACTTTTATCTTCAGTCTCTATGAGGCAAAGTCATCGGCAAGTCAAAACCTACGCGCAGCGCAGGCTGGGTTCTTTTGTCAGTGTGTGTGTGTGTGTGCACACTGCAGATATACACAACATATACTTACAGTATATTTATCTCATGTATAAATTTCACTAAAAGTCTAGAGATCAAAACATTTTCTAAAAAAAAAACAAAAAAAAAACATACAGTAGAATTGTTTTTGAACAGAACTACAGCAGTACGTATTTTTTTTTAATCAAGACACACTTGAAGAAGAGCATTTGCTATGAGTTTGATCAGTGGTTGTTTTCAGGAGGTTGTGTGTGATTCCTATCGTGCGTTAACCAAGGCTGCTGGTCTGTACTGTACTGTACTGTGCTGCATGGGCGGCACTGCTCTGTGACACCGATAGATACAGCCAACGCAATCCATAAGTTGTCAGCGACAAAGAATGGTGGCGTCCTAAACTCTCCGGTGGCCTTGGTTCCACAGCTGTGCAGCGATAGCGATCATACAATCATTCATGTGACACAGATTAACTGTGTGAGTGTACGCTAGAAAAGAAAGACTGAAAAGGAACAAAAAAAAACAAAAAAAACAACAGGAGTTCAGTTTGAGTCAAATGAGTTGGCCAGAATGAGAAACATGAACTGAAGGTTAAAAACTTAAACCTAATTTGCATAATTGTGGAGTTTTGTGAAAATAAAATCAGGTGTGCTGCAAGAGTTCCTTTAAAGCCTGAATGAGCATCTAATTTGGACAAAGGAGTGTGTTTATACAGAAGATCAAGATTAGCCGGTCATTATAAACGGTCTCCCTTAGTCTTGACAGTGAAAAGAATAAAGTCAGTGCCAGAAAAAACACCTCAATCAAGCATTTACCACATTTCCTTCAAAACACTTGGAGGATGTTTGCCATTTTTGAGAAAAAGAAAGAAAAAAACGCACTTAAAACAAACCGTTAAAGCATTTCAGTCACATTTTCATACAGATGACATTCCTGCATCGTCGTATACATGAAGCCTAACTTCAGAAAACATTGCTAACCACTCACATTCAGGTCATAAGGTTTCCGTGTGTTATCATTACTCAGTGCCTTCTTCAAATGTAGTATATGTGCACACACACAGCAGGGATCCAGTCAGGAAGCTTTCCTGCCGTTTACAATATGTCAGTCAGTAACACGCCATGCAGGCACACAGTAAAGATACCTTTTCCCTCATAAAAATCACTCATTCCTGCCTCGCCCACAAAACACACAAGAGAGTGTGTCAGTCTTAGTTCAGAGCTGCTTTGTTTGGGATGTGTTTTGGAAGATTCACATTTATCTCAATTGTATTTGGGCAAAAGTGACAGTTTTTTGAAACGTAAGCAGATTCAACTGAGAAAAATCAACAATGTGGCTGTTAAATTATAAAATATCCATTAATGAAAACAACTATGTCCTCAGCCCTGCATTCACCTCCAAACTAAACCGCTGCCACTTGTCTTTCTTTCTTTCATTCGTTACCTCAAAAGGCTTTAAAGTGCTTCACTTTCTTCTTTTTTTTATTACACAAGGAAGTTTTTTCTTGTTTTGGAAGTGCTTCCATCACTGAAGTCTGTCAGCTGTAAGGGCTCTCAGTTGACAAACTCCTAAGAGATGCTCTTTACTGCACCTAATCCAGTATATATATAATACATGACATACATGATAAATACTTCATTTAAAACAACATGATAATTTGTGAAGGTACATTTCTACTTCTTTCTTTTGGTTCAATTTAGTTAATTCTCATGCTTTCATTGCATCCAAGACAGACACTTGAAATGGGGAAAAGGAAATTATAATTTGGGTTGAAGTAGATGTTTTTAAAGGAAGTGATTGATGTTTTGAGATATGAGCTCATTTGCTTTTTTTTTTTTTTTGGCCGTGATTTAGCTGAAAACATTGCTCTCATATCTGCATGGTAATCATGAAGCTAAAGCTAAATTTAGAAAAATATGGAAAAAAGGTTGTCCTCAGTTTCTAGTCCTCATGCTAAGATAAGCTAAGTGGCTGCTGGCCAGGAGATGTGAGCTCAACATAAAGACCACATAGAACAGCTTGTTGGCTGCAGCTTCGCATTTATAGTAAAAACATAGAAGTGGTCTTCTCACCTAACTTTCACCAAGAAAGCAAACAAGCGGATTTCTCAAAAGGTCAATCTGTTCCTTTAGTAGCAAGTACTGGTCAAGCCACTAATATGGTGACATGAACAGAAGATTTGCTCATAGAGGGCAGATGAAGGGTTCACCTCCAAAATGTTATATATCCATTTACAAGAGAAACATCATCCTGTTCATTATTCAGTCTGATGATCTCTCTTCTTCCTCCCGTGGATTTAATCTACTAAGGATGTGTCAAGTGTGTGACATTCATTTAGGCAATCGATTACTGCGTAAAAAGTAGAAGCTGTAACTTTGTTTTCAAATGTTGGATACATCATTTTGGAACAAAACTCTTCGACTGTAAACTGTACCCTGGTGGGACTAATGCAAGGCGGCATCCAAACGCATTAGCATTTTAAAAAAGGCAGTCTGGCTGCAGAAGCCAGAAAAGAAAGAAAAACATATGAAACATACATGTGTGGAATGGTAAAAATGTCACACTTTCCAGCACACACATGTGCTCACACGCACACACTCTCTCTCTCTCACACACACACACACACACACACACACACACACACACACACACACACACACACACACACACACACACACACACACACACACACACACACACATGCGCGAATATAATCGCGCAAATGCAGAATCATACTTGCACACTGGACATGTCACAGACATATCTGGCATGCATTTTTAGAAGAAAACACTTTTTGTTAGAAATTCTTTAACTGGTCTAGAGCTCTGATAATTTCTGTATGTACATAAATTAACAATAAATATAGGTAATGTTTATATATTTTGAAATATATATATATTAAATAATGAAATATTCTTATATATTTCAAATATATTCATAGAATTCTTTCCAATTTGAAACATCTTTAAAGAGATATAATCACAGTTTAGTAATAAAACATGTAAGAATACAGGTCTCCCAACGGGTCTGGCTGCAGCGTCCCCGCTTCGAAGATTAATAAGTCGTGATCAAAGTCCAGCCTTTTTTTCCCGATTAATACATTCGACTTCATCAGAAGGATGAGAAATAATGCAACGTAAGGTAGCGAACACTGTAGCAGGAGCATGTGGTCATGGGAGCTGTGTCTAATGTTAAAAAGAGGGGCTTAGGTTTTATCAATCTTTAGATTCTACTTTGAAACAATTCAACACGACGGTCCGACAGGGAACCAGCCCTGACAGGAACCATGCAGGCCAGACTGAAACAAGGCAAGAGGGACTGATCAGAGAAGCTGATCTCCCAGCTACAATGTTTCTTCTGTGGAACCAAACTGTCCTCTGATCACCTGGAGGTTCATTATAAGGGACGCTGCAGCGAGGGCCTCTCGGGGATGATTGGTTGGAACAGTCGAGAGAGTGTAAAAAGCCATTAAGACTCGAAAGGAACCCCCCTTTGTCAGACTCAATCTCTCCTCTTCTTCTGTTCTTCTTTTTTTTGACACACATAGACTGGAACTGGACCACATTAACACTGACTGAGGGGAGCTAGGTTGTCTAAATGCATGCATTAGTTTTCCTTCTTTCTCTCTGCCACTCTCCTGGTTGACATGGCTTACAGTAGGATGCACTTGGAAAAAAAGAGAGTAGAAGGAAACAGTTATCCCACAGGTGAAAAGAAAGGGCAAGCCTCGCACCTTCCCACAATGCCTCAGTGATGTTGGGGATACCTCAGTTCCTGTGTGCGTTTGGGGCACTTTTCTGTCCATGATTTCCTCCTCCGGGGTTTTTTAAAACTTCTGTGCGCTGGAGACGACTGTTCCTCTCTTTGTAGTCTTTGGACCCGCTCACCGCTGGTCCCACCTCCCCCTCTGTCCTCCCTCTTTCCTGCTGCTGCCTGCAAACTGGTTCACAAACAAAACAGGTCCTATATTGCACAGCATGCCCTCATGGCCTTATGGTGGTGTGTCAGTGATAGCGACTTCTCTTCTCCTCAGTCTCTGAGCTGTAGTCCCTTAAACCAATGCCTCGCTGGAGGTTCAATAAAGAGTCTTTCATCTAAAGAAGAGAAACAACGAGAATAAAAATTAAAAAAGTCAATTAGAGTGATGAAAATTGTAATTTACACGTATGTGAATGTGCAGAACAAGTAGAAATTACTCCTATTTTCCATTTCACCCTAACTGGTAGCAAGTGGTAGTCACTAACTTACAGATGCACAGTGGAAAGTTAATCATTTACTTAGAATTATTTAATCAAGAAAATGTAGCTTTAGTTGAGTCATAATAGGCTTTGACTGGGCTCATGGAATCAACATCCAGTCTTTTTCACCAGGGTACAGTATTTTAGTGTATTTGTGATGGAATTACGATTGAAAAATAACTATTTCAAGGTTTTAGTGGCTGAAAATGTGAATCTTTTAAAACATGAAGTTATTATTATTGCATAGTATAGGTCCCCCCCTACACTTGCATGTCTTGAATGCCTAACTGAAACACTTCAAGGAGTTAAAGAACTCTTTTTTGCATGCTTTTTTGATTCCTGAGCATAAATGTAGACAGCGTTACATTAAAGTGAGATACTTCATGTGCAGTCACAATAGATTTTGCTGGCAGAAAGTCACAAATATAAGCAGGCTGACATTTGTTTTTGTGGTTTGGCATTAACTTCTTTATAGTATTCACTGTTTTCTGAAGAAATTCATATTGTGAGAAATCCACAAGGGCTTTTTCAGACTTGATTCCTTTGCTGAAAAGTCTGCACGGGGTTTGAACTTGTACATGGTTTGACTTGCTGTATCTGCAGCAGTGTAGGTTTACTGGCTCACACTAGGGGATGTAATGTGTTTTACGATGCTAAATTGGCCACATATTGTGAAATAGTGTGCTTGCAAAACAAGCTCGCTGGCCGCTTAACTTAATTAACTCCATGTTTTACAGCGTTTGTTCAGAGCTAAATGCAGGACAGTATTTAAGTCGTCTCTTAAATAAGGCCTCTTGTACATCATTGCTCAACTCAGATCAGGGGTTCTTTAACCAGCTAGCTTCAGTGGTATCTGGCTGAACTTACTGTAGTTACAAATTGAAGCTTTGTTTAGGCACCCAACAGATGTAGACGTGTAGATAAACTCTCTAAGAGTTGCCCATCACAGTGTTAACACGACGTTCTCTTTGTGTCTCAGTACCTGGTCTAGCAGCACTACTGACGACTTGATAATCTCCCTCCACTTCTGCAGCTCGGCGTCATGGTAACGCTGCTGCGCCTCCAGGAGCTGGGCCCACTCCATCTGCGTCTGAGGCAGTTTACTGGGAAAAACACACACACACACACACACACACACACACACACACACACACACACACACACACACACACACACACACACACACACACACACACACACACACACACACACACACACACACACACACACACACACACACACATTAGCTACATCAGGGTGCAGCCACTGAAGCATGATTTCCATTTTGAGGGACTGCCAACAAACAGTTTGCTAAATTGTTTCAGTAAGCCCAGAGCTATTCAGGGGTAATTTTAGAAGCTCAGTGTTTTCCTGTCACACATGTCAAGGGCCATATGGATATAGTTTAGTGTGTGTGTGTGCGCATGAGTCCGTCTGAGTTACACCAAATAAGTCCAGCAGAACTCCATTCCGTCTGCACTGATTACATTTTTGTATCCTCAAATGCCTTTAAACTTAACTATGTTGACTCTCAATGATAAAGGAGTTCTGTATAAATACTAGATGAGAAAAATGTGTAGAATATACATATGTGCCTGCGTACCTTTCATGAAGCCGCAGACCTTGCCAGGTTGTTAAAGACTGTGCAGAGTACTCCAGCATCCACAGCTTATAGAAAAGCATCATGTTGAGGAACACCAGCAGGATGAGACTAAAGAAGCACAAGAAAGAAACAGAAGTCAGCACATGATGCATTTGCCAACAATTAGCTGCCATGGGAACGGAAATACATTCATATAGTATAAACACATGCATCTGGGCCTACTGGCTAGTCAGAAAACATATATACCTGAGACAGATCCTATGGATGGCAATGAAAAGAGAGGAGAAAGGAGTTACACTCAAAGAGAACAACAATGAGATATTTGTAACAAAAAACAAAGAAAAAAACACTAATTTTCAACTGTAGGTCAGACAAAGGCTCCACATTCTACTGAAAAAATGGAGGAAGATGTGCAACATGTGAGTCAGAGAAATTCTATGTGACATGAGGATGTGTGCCCACTTGTGGATCAAATTTGTATTTACATCCAAATGGCCAGATATGCAGGCACCCCTACATGCATGACTGTGTATTTGTGTGAGTGTGTGTGTGTGTGTGTGTGTGTGTGTGTGTGTGTGTGTGTGTGTGTTGCGTACACAAAGCTGATGATGAGCAGCAGTTTAGAGACGCTGTACAGGGCCAGGCCTCCGGGTAGGTGGTGGTGGTGTTCTGGACTCTGGTGTCTGGTCTGTGTGGAGCCCACCACCTGCTTGATCCTCTGAATCACCTCCTCGTCAGTCGGCGTGGTAACGGGGCTGAGGGCCTCGTCCAGATGCTGGCTGCGCATGTGGGGCAGTGGCCTCTTCTTTCGCCTCACTGAGGAGTTCTTCACCACCTTCGCCTTTGGAGACAGCTGATGGGACTCAGTAAGTATCTCCTCCAGCTTGGACAACTCCAACTCTGAGAAAGAAGAAGACATCTGATTTATAACACGTCCTCATGCACATTCCTGTAACCCTAACAACCCCACACTATATTCAGGGTAATTGCACTACCTTTAGTTTTGAGCTGGTCATTATAAGGATTAGCCATACGTGCTGTATTTTGTTTTTTTTGTCTTGATTATCCAAATCTTCCATCATTTCATATGATTATAGTTTCAGATTTTATGGTAGCTTTCATATGAAGGGAAAAAAACATTTTGCATTATGAAATTGTTGCAGAGTTTGTGACTTCTTCAAATGAGAAACAGGGATGTGAAAATGGGAAATTAGTAAAACTTTCACTAAGCACAAGGTTGATCTGTACTCAGAATGTCATTATGTGTTTACATGAGCTACAAGCATCATTTCAAATCTGCGGTTCCTCTCTTTCTTGTGACATGTGATCCATATCTGTGCAATGATGAGTTCACGAGTTATTCAATCAACAGTAATAGATGTGAAGATGGATGAAGGGCTGTATGCTGTTTGTAACTATGATTAAATTTGATGTACATTCAAAATTAATTTTCTCGCCAACACTTTCTTGCACAAACAAGCAGCTGGCATGGTTGGAAGGGTCAAGATGTGCAGGTTCATTTGATATGCTCTGAACCTTGCAGCAACGAACACTTCAAAACTAAATCAAATGAGAAAAAGGGATTTGAATTTGGATGTAAGGTGAATCAGTCGGGTTCTGACACTTAGAGATGCTTGACTTGTTGACAATAATCACATGTTGCAATTATAGTTCAGATCAGTTACTTCTCCACTCTAACATCTGCTTTCTGTTTAATAATAGACAACAGATACAGTACTTATGTGATTCACGAACAAAATCTTGTGCTACTGTTAAAATCATATTTAACAAAAAATAAAACAACCATATTTTGTCTTCAGAAAGGAAGTAACAATACATTTCAACTGCTAATGTGCTCAAACCACACGAGAATTTCAGATTTTCTCAGCTAAGTTTTTAAGTGTCCATGACATCAGGTTGGACTACTGGTAAATAATGCGATCAACCACAACACTGAAGTTTACCAAGATGACGGAAATTCTCTTCTATTCCACTCCAGAAATTCTTCTCTATGAAACCTTTCACCAGCCCCCATGGCTGCTTCCTGTAACGCAGCTCTGTTGATACTCTGAGAGACAGAGAGAAACACATATTGCACACAGACAGTCTTTTTCAATATGATATAAAAGGAGAGCAAGTTCAAAACTAAAGTTGTTTTCAAAAACTATTGATAATAAATAAAACAAATGATTGAAAATGGTGAAAATATTAATAATTGCATTAAGCTCTCCGAGTATCTGATCCATGTCTTCCTCACCTTAACCGACACTTGTTCTTGGCGACCCTTGTGAGCATGTAGCGGTTGAGAGTGTAGAAGTAATCGTGGTAGGGCACATCATGTGTGATGACCTCAGCATCGATGATGTAGCACTCGCTCTCCTGACTGGCTTTGTACAGAGTCTGATCAAAAGAAAAAAAAAGACTGTTATTTAGAGGAGTCAGACATGACCAAAAACAAATGTTTCTGACTTAGTTGTGCCGACTTTACCTGTGTCTCAGTGACTGTAGCTGTTTTAGGGGCCAAGGGGTTGGATAGTGAGATGGTGTACAGGATCTCCCTGGTCTGATTCCCAGCCTCCTCTTTCTTCCAGGGATGGTACACCACATCTGCACAGCAACATGGTGGAAGATAGTTATTCTTTAATGAAGCCTGGAGGGGGTTGCTCTTTTGGCTCAAACTGTGTCCATAGAGATAAGACATTAGATCACCGGTACTGACCTGAGAATCGCCGGTGTTCCATGAAATCACTCATGAACTGAGACTCTGTGAAGAGGATGTCATAGAGCTTGTCCACGCTGAACTTGTAGACCTCGTTGATGTACTGCCTGCCATTCAGATCCTCATGGAAGGCCTGTACCTCACCTGCACAGCAAAGAAACACAAAAACAGATAAAAAATAAGATGTGTTAAAATCTCTTCACAGCATTATCTACACCACCCTGCTATGACTGGAGAAATAAATGAGGGACAAGTCTTTTGACCCCATTGTGTATTTTAGCCTGAAATCGATGGGTATATTCTCTTACCTTCATCGTGTGTTTCCGAGGAGTCACTGAGCTCGGTGGGGATGTCTTCGTTGTCGTTGAAGTCCAGTGACGGTGAGGGGACAGGACCACCAGGCCCGCTGGTCTCGTTCTTGTCCTCCACCAACAGAGGTACAGCCAGCAGCTCGCCGTCTGGAAGGCAGTCTGCATATTCCTCTGCTGGGAGCTCAAACTGGGGAAAAGAACAAGACAGGCATTGATCAGCAAAGATATGCCATGCTAAAGTTGGATTTAATGACATCCAGTGGTGAGGTTGCAGACTACAGCCAACTGAAAATCCCTAACTCCCTAAGTATGTAGGAGAAGCCGCATTTCAGTGTAAAAACATGAAAGGTCGTTCTTAGAGCCAGTGCTTGGTTTGTCTGTTTTGGGCTACTGGAATGCAGTGGTGAAACATAACAAGCTTTGTTGTTAAGTGCTCACTCCATGAGCAGATAGGAAAGGTCCATTTTAAGCTAAAAAAAAAACACACAATGATTTATGATTACAGGTGATTATGCTCTAAAGCCAACATAATTACAAATACTATGCTCCATATTTGCTAATAGATCCCACTGAATCCTACACAGTTGACATTTAAATCTTCAGCAATTAACCTTAAAGTATTCTGACCAGCAGACGAGTTGCACTTGAATCCACCTTTGCATACCGCCGTTTAAATGCATGTTGGTGTTAAAACACAGTAGACGTTGTATATAACTTACTGTGATGGGTGTGTCATGGTTGCCAGGGCTGGGGATGGTGCTGTTTGGGATGACCTTCTTATGTATCGGAGGAGGGCTCCCCTCAGGCTTGGCCTCTGCGCTGCTCTTCGACAAGTTGTCATTGTTAATCTCATTCTCTTCATTGGGAATCTCTTCACTGAACCTGAAGGCACAAGAGAACCACGGCATAAAGAATTTTACTAAGTTCTGCCGAGAGCCTTGTAAAAAATACGTCAAACAGTGTTTGCTGACTTCTCATAGTGTGACTTTGCTAACTGGGTCCTACAAGATTTAAAAAATATATCTGACATGTGGCTGTTGTTTGATCACATTAACATTTTTAAAACAAGTCTAAGTGTCTGGGAAGTGAAAATGATCTTTAATTTACTAACAGATACGCCGACGATAATCTCTTATTAAACCATAATCACTTCAGGCTCTTTATGGAGCTTTACATTTGACCTCAGTTTCGGCTTTGATGTGACTTCTGTCCTTTATCATTGTCACTGGGGACCAAACCATAAATCTATATTGATTTCCTCTAGTATATTCTCTTGAGACATGAACAAAGAGACAGAGCATAGAATGATCTTTTAAGCCTTTAGACAAGTACAGTATTTACTCTCTTGCATCTTTTGCAGGAGAATCACACCCAGCTGGTAAACCAAGAAGTTTAACGCAAACCTTCTACTTTGCAGAGCAAATTAGCATAGAGCTAATCTGAGGAGAAAAGGATATTAAGTGTGAAATTGCGTATCTAAATGGATTACCTGAGGGAGCTGGAGTGAGCATACATGCTTGTACGTGAAAGAGCATGTGAGGGTTACTTGTTATGGCTCATATTGGGCACAGTAATTATTTTCTAATTTGGGTAATTAGGTAATCAACTGAAAATGTTTATAGTGGTAGCCATAGGAACTAACGCTGCTGAATAATCAGACTCACCCCATGGTGTTGAAGTCATCATCAGGGGGAACATAGTCCTCATCGTCACTGGTTAGGCCGAGCTCGTTGCCATAGCACTGATGAACAAAGTGCCACAGTTCTTTGGGGCACAAGGGCTGCAAAAGGCGCAAACAAACCCAAATAAGGAATGAAGAGACTTGAGAATATGCCACTGTAAAATCTGTGAGAAACAAAGAGCGCCATGCAACATTTCCTTGCCGTGCAATCGACCTATGTGATGCAAATGTACAACAGCTCTGTTTGTGATGGGTATAAGGAAAATGTTACACTCACGGATCAGATTTTCTTACCTTGTCAAGCAGCGCATTCTGCCACAGTCTGAACATCATCATGTACGTCCTGTCCCGTGCTCCGAACGAGGTGAAGAAGTGCTGTGAAGAGTGAAAAGCAACCATGTTTCAGCCCACTAAATAACACTAACTACATAAATGAATTACAATTAAAGAACAGTTTGTGGAGCATGGTTTAAACTCTTCTAGTGTGTGATTATCTTAATTCCTAGTGGCTGATTTTGGCAGTGATGGCGGGAATTAATATCTTTTTAACTATTCTCCAGAGAGGGAAAGAAACATACCCCTCCCTATTTGTGAAAAAGATTAAATCACTAATCTTCCTGTATCAGACAGACTTTATATCTCAAGTCCTCCCTGGTGTCTCTTATGGTGAAGATGATCAGATCTTAGAACAGATTCACAGTCATGTTTCTACAAATGAAGAAAACTAAATAAAAAAAATATATATAAAGCTTCGATTCCCTGATTCGTTATCATTTACCTTCTCAGTGTCTGTGCAGACCTGGATAGCATTGGGAATGAGGCGAGCGGTCTTCTCTTTCGTCATCGAGCAGATGTCTTTTAGTCGCACTGTCAGCTACATTCAAACACATGCAAATGCACACAATTATACACTCAGGGACACACACGCACACGCATATATGACCCAATACTGCCAATATAAATGTGCAGAGGTGCGGGGAGTTAACAACCATACCAGTGTTTCCCAGCGGAAGATGTTGCTATAGAAACAGATCCAGTTCTCAGAGAGGTAGAGTCGTCCCTGCAGGAGGATGTCCCGCTGAAGAGCACAGGAGTAGTCTGCAAGGCACGCAGAATCAAAGAAGGATTACTACCACAGGCTAAGTATGATGGGAGAATTACAAACTACATCATTAAGACATGAAATAAATAAATAACTCGGCTCAGAAACAACGACATACAAACAAGTGTTACTTCTGTAATGTAAAAAAGTAGGTCATTTGTGTATTTCAGCACCGTGTACATCTTGTTTATTAGACGTTAACTCCTCATCACTATACTGCAAGTCAAGGCGTTTCAGACAATGACCGTATTCATTAGAGAGTGGGAAACTCATACAACAACAAACCAACTAACTTGTGACATTATGAAGGAGTGCAGGATGTACTGGAACTCCTAGTGCCGGAAAGGTTCGCTATCGGGTTGTAAGTTCCTCTAAAGTAAGCAGAAGAGGATCTCTAAAAACTGTTTACAAATTCTAGAGAACTACTATCACACCATGATGCAAGACACTTGGATTAGCCGATATTTATCTGTGTCCTCTCTGTTCGGCGAAGATTAATCATTTTCTAATTACTAGCAAGCTGTTTGCACCCTGCCAGTCCTCAGATGGCCCCAGTGTGTCCATGGCATCCACTCACCCACAATGAGTCTCTCTGTGTCAGGGAGCTGCTTGAAGAGTTTCCTAAAGTCCTCATTGCGCTGCTTGTATGTCGGGCTCAGCACCTGCAGTGACAGGCAGAGTCAGAAACATCACGCACACTCGCATATATGCTTCTAAAAACTCACACTTGCATCTTCATGCTCTCGCACTCATTCGCTCACAAGTGTCGTCGCGGGTTATTTTCTTTCCAATGAGCACGTGAGACGACCTTGTTAAAACCTCCCACAGGTTTGATCAGGATGTCTGGTTTAATTTAGTCATACCCCGCCTTTCATTCTGTGGGGGATTTTAACAAGTGCTGGAAATGGAAGTAGAGTGAATGGCAAGCAGAGATATGTAGCCTGAGTTATCTGTAAGGCTGCATCGCTACTCATACTCAATAACAGAGTGAATTAAAGCGCAATCCATACAAAATCAGCCTGGTGCAGATCATACAATACACATGCTGCCCGAAGTACAATTTAGATGTAATAACATCAGTCACATTTGCTTTATAGTGCAACATGTTTCTTACAAAGAGGCTTTTGTCAAGGGGTAGGACAACAGATGAAACCTCAAGTGTAAACAAAACTCTACAGAGTGGATCGATTAACAAAGAGAGCCTTTGCAGCTCTGGGAAGAACATCCCATTTGATATGATCACATTTTTTCTTTTGCTTGGCTTTGGCAGACTTGATTATTTGCAGAGCGAGCCTGTGAAGTATAAAATCTCCAAATGTGTGCCAGAGTGAGAGCTCTCACTGTCTGTGCCAGATGCTTTCCTTCGACAGGAAAGCTTCAGGAAACAATAGCTGCCAATACGGTAACAAGAGGTATACTGGAACAGAAGTAAAAAGCATATTCCTTTGGATCGGCTGGTGGGAAAAGACCTGCACTTTCACATCCAAGCCATGTGTTTAAAATAAAGTGAGTTGAAATACGGCTTGGGAGTATCTTTTTCTGCTTGTACTCGCCTTTGAGAAACATGTGGGTGACATCTATGAAATTAACTACACACACTAACATGATTTTAAAAGGAATCCTCTAGTCTACGAACAACCAAACACACACCTACGCTGTTCATAAATTCAGTTACTCACTTAGTAACCTGATGATTACTCCAAACAACAAGCCCCTGTGAGCTTTAGAGGAGTTCAAATAGCTATGACTCATAAGCAAACCAGTTGTTTTATTTAGTGGTGGGGAATTACCACAGACCTATGCTTACAGCAGCATACAGTAAAGACAATTCATGCTACAAAGTCTTTCTGCCGACCTTCTCCTTTGTGACTTTGTCCCGTTAGAGCTAAATAAATCCAAACCAAAACGTTTCTAAATTCTCTACATGTTTTTCCCCCATCACTCTCCTTCAAGTGCAGCTCAACTTACAGCAGGAATCTCCTCAGTGTCCCACTCGGGGTCCTGAAGGTCCGAGGCAGCCCAGCCCCACTCCCATCCCCACTCCCCTCTAGCTGGACCCTGCAGCAGCCACCCCGCCAACGCCTCATCCAGCTCCAGCATGGCCTCCCACTCCGACATCGAGCAATCCTCATCCACTTCCATATTCGCCGCGCCAGATCCCCCTTTTTGACGCCTGGATGGAAGTGAATTTTCCAAAAGCGTGGCCCAAGTGGGCTCCTCTGACGTCGCAGGACTTGTCAGTTTCAGTAGGTTTGGAAAATAAGAGCAGGCAGATGGTGAGTCCAGTGGTTTGGAAGCTGCGGTATCCGCCCCCTGTTTTGGGTGCTGCTCCCTTTCAGTGTTGAACAGTGGACGCGGCGCACTCCAGCCACATGATCCTTGTCTCGCTCTGCCGTTCTCTGACTCTCTCTCGCTTCCTTCCACACACACAGGGAGAGGAGTTACGGCCATTGCCCTCTAGTAACCCTGGCCAACAAGTCCTTTATTATAATGCCAGTAGCGCTTTCCTTTTTTTTCCCCTGCTTACTCCTCCTAGTAAGTATGTGTGCAGAGTGTGTATGTCTTGCTGTCCAGGTCTGAGTGCCTTGTAATTGGCCTGTTTACGACCAGCAAAGAATGAAGCAAGTTTACTTTGTGGAGTGGAGTTCTAATACAAACAAAGCTGCAGCTGCAAAGTGAGAAGCCGAGGAGAAAAAGAACAGGTCCGAACAAAAGGAAAGAAAAATATAGTGTTCTCAGTTTGTTGAGGTATGCGTTGAGTCCGTCTTGCTCTCTGACCAAGCGATTGAGTTACAGAGAACAGATGTGAGCATAACCTCCAGTTACCTCCGTCTGCAAAACAACACCATCAATCTTGACAGGGTCTGCACTGGGTCGCAGGCCAAAGCTAAAATTGCAGAGTGAAGTGGTTGGACAAATAAACGGTAAATAATTCTTTGCTTATTTTATGTATAAAAAAACCCCAGCTGGAATCCAAACTAAAGGTATCAGAAACTCTGATTACTGTTGATTTTCAGGCACAGAAGGCACAGGAGGTATGAAGGCGTCTCTCCCTGCCTTGGTATGGAGACCATTCATGTAGTCTTGATACTTGATCACTGTCTGTTAACAGGCGAGAAACATGCAGGGCTCACAGCGCCTATTTTAGCAGCGCTCTGAAGAACAATTGATGTGCATGTCCTGCTACTATTCTTGGCGAAAACTACTTCAACAGTCAAGAAGGTGGGCAGCAGTTTGAATTTCATTGACTCCTGCCAAATGAAGCAAATGTGTAACCCACATTTGCACACTGGAATTCAGAGTCCCACCTTTCCTCTGCTGCCGTTTCCCAGCCTTCTCTTTAAACCAGACACTGAGGAGACAATCCGAAGCAGGAAAAATAGATGAGCTTTGGAAAATAACCTTCAGTCACAGACTTCTTGGAAAAACGGTGTAGCCGTAGCTATAAAAAAAGGCCTTCACACACACTTCGGGTGTCTATACATAATGTGAATGAAACTTGAGGGTATGAGAGGGGTGTCATCTCTCAAAATGACTTCCTAAAAGACATCCTTAATTCTGCTCAATCATTTCATTTTCTTGGAAAAATCGAGCAAAGAAAGAGGCCATTGTGACTGATTCAGCATCCAGAGTTCAGGTGACAGTATGAGACTCGGGATGAGGCAGGGCTGCCGACAAACAGCGTGTATTGATTTGGCTAACTATTAACGTTCTGAACAAACAGCAGGAGTTGGAAGAGACTGGTAGTGTAAACCAGGGTGGGGTTTTAGTGCGTACTGGGGGAAGTGAGTGTTTATGCTAGCAACAATAAACCCATCATCATTAAGCATGGATGCTTTGCATTTGGTGGAAAGTCAGGTGAGGTATGAGGCGAGGAAGCACTGACGTAGACACCGTCTGTGTAGATTGAAAAAAAAATTAATTACTAATTAATACTGTCTAAAGTACAGATCTCGCTTATCGTACTGTTTGTTGGTGTTTTTCCTCTTGTGGCTTACTTCCTGAAGCCTGTGGCTATGATTACCACACAAGCATTGTGACAAACTTGCTCAGAAACGAAGTAGATGAACAGGCGCTTTCAGAGGGCAACTGTGTGTTTCTCATACAGGCTCAGAACTCACATCAGGACGGATTGATTTTTAATCACTGTGGTTTCAGTGCCATGGGAGATCATCACTGCCATATAGAGGTGCACTTACACACACTGTCTCACATGCAGGTGGATGCAGAAACAACACTTAGATTCAGTTAGTTGAATGTATTATACCGGTTGACTGAGCTTTAGTTAACAGCTGTATGTGTACACAATGTCAGGAGTGCAGTTCTGATACTGATAAACATATTCTAAATTTAAATTCATCATGGTGAATAAGTTGTGATGGCAAATTAACCCATGACTGACACTGGCAAAAAGACAAAAAAGCCAGGAAACTTTCTATTCTCATGAATCATTGGGTGTCGTAAGCCATTAGTCTCAAAAGACTCATTTTCTTAAAACCACAAAAGATTATGTCAGCATGGCTTGAAAACTGCGCTTGCTGTCAGTGCACTTCAGAAATACATGTACTATTAAAGGAATTATAATTGATTTTAAAGATTTTCAAAGGACTTTGCAGTCATGGTGTGTCGTGCTCAGCTTGATGGGAGAGGTGAGGCAGTGTCAGGCTGGGTTGACTGTTAAATATTGTCTGATCAGCCTCTCCTTGCTTGTACAGTAATGTACTGGAACCCAGAGACACAGACTAATCACAGAAGTGAGAGACGAGATATGATAGTCTGTCGGTCATTCTTGAAAAGTAGAGTCTTTCGTCAGTGTGAGAAATCTAAGTGCTGCTCTGCACATGTTTATTTTTGCTAAATGTTTGTGTGGTTGGGTGTAAGTAAAACTGTTTGCTGCACCAGTCCTCTGCAACAGACTGAGTCTATGCTGAGGAAAACCCACAGCAGCAACTACATTGGAAGCAGGTGAAATACTGGCTGATGTTATTCTACACTTGCCGTCTGTGTTGTCGATCTTACAGACACTGGTGTGTTTTCCATTTTCTCACTCTTCCACCCTGTCTGTGCTGCACAGCCCCAAGCTCATTTGATCCTACTGAGGATATGAAGCTTTAAAGTTTCTCTCTGGTTATTGATTAAATACCTCAAAAATCATCCTTGTGTATAAAAGTTACACATGTAGAGGCATTTTTCATGTAAATATGGTCTCGAAATGACTTAGGAGTAACTCTACAACATTGTTTATTCCAGAATTTGCAGATCTGAGAAGTCTCCATTTCTAACTTTGACCAACCCTTGCTGCATCCACTGTAGCTCAAGCACACCAGCTCACCTTCGACTCTGCTCAAACACTTTGAAACTATTCTATGCTACACAATGGCAGGTTGCAATATTGGATTAATTCGGCAATACACATTTGAACAGAACACCAATTCTGAAGAATAACGATACAGAAAGTCCAACCCTGCAAGCTAAAAGACTTAATTCTTTACATTTGTCATGTATGAAACTACCTAAGTCTGAACCCATGTTTCTGAGACCATCATCAGCACACTGCACCTTCAAGGCGGAAATGCTTAACCATGATGTTGACGGCTTATGTCATTCAATATGTGGCTTCTAGATTCTGTGAACATGCTAACAGGGTTGTTCTTAAAGGTAAAAAGATAAATTCAAAAGCCGCATACAGTATAATACACACTTCCTTCATCTTATACAGTCTTGCCTGGTTGGGTATAACTGGTAGCTTGTGGTGGGTAAAATGAGCTAGTTCGCTGTAGATAGATATAGCTGTGTTTTCACATTAGTCACATTGCTGACCTACTAGTGCTACTGTTCATTGTGTGTCAGTATTTACCATTATCGCACATGTCAACTTGCCATTTGTGTCACTCTACAGTAAAAGTTGCACACTGGTATTCTCATTCACAGAAAAGCCTGAGATATTTTATACACTGTAGTCTGGATTGGGTTAACAGTGTATGTTTTCTTTTCAGCTGCAGATTGATTCACTATGTCAGTATTTCAGGGAGCAGAATGGCGGAATTGAGACAAAATAAACAACAGTTGATTTATATTCTATTGTCACCCAAAAGTGCAACAGTATGACTCACTGACGTGTTTTTAACAATTTTTGGACAACAATGCAACTCTATCACATGAAGACACGAGATATATCAGAAAATACTCATTAATCGGATCAGTTCATTGTTGGTTTTGGGCTGACTGGGACTTATTGACAATAAAAAATAGAATATATCCAGCTTTATCATTCAACCCTCTGAACTCCATTACAAAATTTATATGTAGAGTCACCAGTTTTTTTCCCCCAAATGTTGGTAAGATCTACGGGCACTTGGAAAAAAATGCTCTAAATGTAAAAAAAAAATTTAATTTTTTTTGATTTATGGCATTCTGTGTCAAACTACACAGAAGTGGGTTCTGAGTTCTCTTTACTTCTCGCCACGGTTGCGCTGCTTCCACAGACGAGGAGTTTATGGTGCAGTGAAAAATGAGCCCAAAAGAAAACAAATGCACAGAAATTGCTTGGAGCTCAGAGGGTTAAGAAAACATGACTCGGAGACTAAGTTGTAGGAAGTATAAGGTTGCAAAACATTTGAAAACGATATAATCACATCTGTTAAACATTATCTTTTAGTCAGTGCAACGTCAAGATTATTCTACATTATTATCTGCTATCTTTCATAATAGTAGGTCAACAGAGGGAATAGGAAGGGTGTATTAAAGGTGAGTACGTTAGAGAAGCATTTAGGAAGCTTTCTGGACTGTTGGACCAAGCCTCGTTTGAACACAACAGCAGTTCTCATTACATGCAGGGAGGTTTTTGCGTTGTCCACCTTCCATAAACCCCGGACCCTAAAGCCAAACGATCTTGGTGTCCATGTTTAGCACAACATGAGGGGGGAAAAAAAGAGTCGGGCTGAAGGGAAACATGCCACAACCTAAAGCACCATGCTCCATCCCCACGGCTCGTCCAGAGGCCCTTGTGATGCTTTGTTGATTTGTTTAGTACAGTGAGGAACTCAGTGTGCTTGTTACCACCTGTTGCATGCCAGAAATAGATGTTTGTGTGATGACAGGCCTTTGACTACATCTAAGGGACTTGTAAAATAGAAATCCCCAGCATTCTTACAGACAATGCTAATTTTAATGCAATAAATAAGACCACTAGCAAAGAAGCAGTCGTTATTGAAGCTGAATGGTTTTAGTTGGATAAATATTTAAGATAAGTGTAGTTTAACTTCACTCCTACAAAGTGTGGCTTTGCTATTAGGTGGTAACAACACTGAGTGAAGTCAATGGAATGAGAAACAGGCAGGAGGGATGTTAACATCCCACCAGTCTGGGAGCAAGAGAGACAGAAAGATATCTGGGGTTGCACAAGAATACAAGTCATGCTTACTCTCAGGATGTGTTGTCTTTCATGCTGGGGAGAGAGGGGAAGAGTGTACACACAGGGAATAAAAAAAAAGAAATAAAACAACATAAAATGGGAAAAAACTCCAATAGAGATATTTCTGGAGAAAGTAGGTTTCCAACATAAGTCCAACACACTCATTCCTGCTAAACCTGTGGACTTAATCAAATTTACTGGCACCCGCTTAGTGCAAAAGTTGAAAATAATTGCCAAGCGGCCAACGCCATCTCAGAGAAATATGATGGCGTTAGGACACCATCTTGTGGTGCAAAAGTAAACTGCAGCACTCTGACTGCTCAGTCTATACTGCGTCATAAGGAATAATCTTTGGTAAAATATTTTATCTCATATTTGAAGCACTACATTACTGCAGTCTTTCCATTTCCCTGCTTCCCCTGATTAGACCTGCCCACCTGTTGCTCTTCTAAGCCCCTGCTAATCCTTGCCTGGAGAACCAGTAACCCACACTAGAGGTTTGGTGCTCCAGTAAACAGGGTCAAGGACGACGACCTTTCAACTTCTCAGGAGTGCTCGTCACTAAAAACAAGTCCAGGACACTTCAGGAGTCACACACATAACATGAGCACACAGCAGCAGCACACACACAAATCTTAAATGACATAAAAACACACGCAGTAGAAATAAAAACAAGGTTTGACTTACGTTGTACCAGCTTTGGCTCTTCTGTAGGAGGAAAAAGAGAGAAAGGAAGAGAGAGGATGTGTTCAATACTGTGAAGCTAGAAAATATGGCAGCAGGCTAAGACAGAGATATTCCCAACATGATCATCTTATAAGTTACAGCAGGTGTCCAAGTTCTCCTGTGTCTGACACAATTTCCAGACAGAATTTACAGTGAAATATCAAGATAATTAAGATCATGTGTGCCATTTTGAACCTCAAAGTGATGCGAGAAATGCGGGGTGAAATTCTCTTCCAGTTCACTTATTTATGCGCTCGAGAGAAATGAAAAACAAAAAGTTTTCACAGGTAAATCTGCTCCTTGATTTGGTGGAACTGAAAGTAACTTCACTCCAAACCTCATGAAGAGCGTTAGCAAATTGTGCAACTGTGTTTTTATTTATTAAACATACATGTACAAGAAAACGTCCATCTCTGTCTTTAAAAATCATTCAGTTACCTTTCTGGAAATAAGAGTTTTGAATAACAAACTTGTACATTTATCTGATTTAAGAAACATCTTTGTGAAAGCATTTGTGAGCAAATTGTGTGTTTCTTGAATTTTATGAAATATTTCAGTGGCCATTTGTTATCATTTATATTGCGTGTTCTCCATAAATAACCAATTAATTATGTTTTTATAATTTTTAACAGCAGAGGGCAGCAGAGATATTTCCTAATTACGACTATGACATTACAACATTTTCCAGCCACATAGACACACTTTCCAGTCTAACAGTCTAAGAGCAAAACTCCAAGAGAGGAAACATGCAGGTGATCATTCAAAGGGTGAAACAAGGAAGAGGAAACAAGGAGGGGGATAAAGGAGTAAATTAAAATATCACACAACATGTCTCTGATGACAGATGTGAAATAAACAAAAGCACTACGTTTTAAGCTGAAGCAATAACAAAATTAACTACTGATAAAATTGTTACTTGAGTGATGTTTTGATTAGTTATAGGTTGGCTTGAATAATTATAGTTCGACCATTCGCATCAAGACCACTGTTAAACATTAGTGTATTTTTGCGGATGTGATACTGTTAATTATTATAATATAACCAAATACTGAGCCAAATATTATATGTTAATAAAAGTTTTTCATAATTGGCTTCTCTAACACACTCATCACAAGCTAAATGAAGCACCGCTAATAAATTTGTGTAAATTTGTCGTTTCAAACAGTGGAAACAAATTTTCTTTCTATCCTGAGTTCTGTCTGTGCCTGTTGGTTTGGTGGTTATCTGCTGTGTGTGGCGTCAGCGAGCAACGAGCTGCTGGAGGAGGCCCGAGGGCCTGGCGGTGACGATGGCTGGGCTAATGTGGGCTAATCTGATTTGAAGGTGACAGAGACACGAGAGAGGAATTACTTTGAGGCCACTGTCTAGATAAGGTGTGCGTGTGTGCCATTGTGTTTGACTCTGTGTGACTGCAAGCTAGCAAGGCTGTGATATTTACGACAGAATGGTTTACACAAAAATAAACTATTTAATGTGACTGTACACAAATGGGGTGTTTAAATGGCAGCAACCGCAGAGACAAGGGACTGAAAACTCATGGGTGTTGAGTCGTTCCAAATCTAAGCTTAAAATCATGCTATTTCATCAAAATCACTTTATTCTGCATATTATTAAAAAATGTGGCAAAAATAGACTGTTTGTGCTCACTGGTTTCAGCAAAAAAACTAAAAATTCTGTGCATCTTGTTGTAACTCAGAACCTACTAGTGACTCAGCTGCAACCAAAAGTCATATGATAAAAAATTCTGGGACTTTTTTGGCTGAACTGCAGGCTGTGTTTAAACAGAACGGAGAAGAGACGAGCATGGAAACAAAATAAAAAGGTAAGGAGTAAAGTATCTATAGTATGTAGAGTGATAATTTTTTTCCAGTAATGGTATAAACTATAATGGGGACACTTGTATAAATGCTGTATATGTTTAGTTCAGGATTTATGTAAAATAGGTAATCAAAATGTACATTTCTTTTTAAAATTATGACATGATGGTGTTATACTGCCTTTACGACACTTCTTTTTTTATTTTTTAGCTCTCTCTACTTTATGACTATAGTTGTGCTTTTTCCATCAAGGTGCAGGACTAATTTTACAATGAAAAATGAGGTCACAGTGAGTCAAAATGTGACAGGAGCAATAAACGCCCAGAACTGCTCGAGGTAATAAACATAAGCTGTGTAATCTAGGACTTCTCTGTGATTTACCCTATATTTGGTTTAAATTTAACCACATACGGGAATGTTTACTATTTGTGGGAATCAAGGCACATTTAGTCTAAAATGTGTCATTTGTCACTGCAGACAAACACTACTAAATGCAAAATCTGTAACATTTTAAAATGAATAATATCACAAAATTCCAAAAATGATTGTCTTTTCACATTAATTCAGGGGATGGGAAGCACTGGAGGGGACAAGAGGGACTGAAACTGGGGATCCTATAGTCGCACAGCTATGGGGGAAGTGGAGGGCCGGGGGATTTAATGGGGCCAGCAGGGATTGTCAATGGGTCAAATGAAAACAAGAAGAAATGCTTACTTTAATCAGGTTTAGTCTGTCATACTGAAAGAAAATTAAAGAGAAAACAAACAAAATGTTAACCAAAGCAGTGAGCAACATGAACAAGAAATGGAAACTGAGAGAGAAGATGCCGCGTCCCAAAGAGTTTTCGGCTTAAATACGACTCTGAGGTACAAAAATGCGACTATAAAACACCAGTGTCGGAAGGCTTGTTTTGAAAATGTCACTGTGCTACTAAACCTGACCCTCTATCTCAAGTTCTGCTTAATATTGTTGTATCATTGTTGCCATTATCATCGTTTATCCATTCTTGCACAGGGCATGGTGACTATTTTTCACCGAATGAACTCATTTGGACTGCATTAGGGTTTGGGCGATCAGGCTCACGTGGCTGGGATGACCTCACGCCATATCCGGGGTCATGTGACCACTAGAGACCACAGAGGCTCATGTGGGGGGGTTGGGGAGGTTTTGGATGGTGGCACAGAGCAGAGGAATAATGGAATCAATTATTATCTGTATGTACAAATGCACAGCAGCAAATAAAGGATCCTCGTCTCACTAAACTCCTGTTTTATTGACAGAAAAGACCATTCTAACAGAAGACCCTATACACTGAGTCTTTATATACTCAGCCTGTATATTCAATGGATGACCAAAAAAAAAGTGGGATGAAGTGTGACAAGTAGCAAATTAGATGGATGAAGCAACAGTACAGGCGATGCTGTAAAACGTGACACCAGACTGCGGTACGTTTGGACGTTGGGGAGGGAGGTTTTGCGAGAAAAGGAGGAGGGATTCTCTCATGTGGCAACAGAGAAGCTACTTAAATAATGATGTAGTCCCGGAGCTCTGGACAGGGATGCTGGCAGAATTTTTTTTTTAAAGTTTATCCGTCTACTGAAGGGCAATTACAGAGATAAAGCCCTTGTTACCACATTGTACAAGTGAGGTAAGTTTGTAAAGAGAGATACAGGACACACGTAGGACGAGAGAAAGGAATTTAGACAATTATTTTCAATATTTATTTTATTAGGGATTTGCACCAGAAACATTTATTTTTATTACTGTAATATTTGACAGACATATGTGTGCATTTGTTTTATATTTTCTTTTATTTCTCTACAATTGAACTGCAAAAAAAGAGCTTATCATAATCCTGATCAGTGTGAGCAAGCTTAATACAAATATTGCATAATATTATAAGCAGTTTGCTACATTTCATATCACCAGAAAGGTAAACAAAGGAGAGAACAGTAGAGGAACAGGAAGGAGAGAAGTGAGTGACGTTGTGTGGGGTTTGCTGGGAGTCATAAATGTTCATCTGCTATGATTGTGGGTTCAGGTGTGGTTTGCAACGGTTACTGTGTGCACAGGGGGCAGGCTGGGTTCAGGTTGAAGCATTCCAAACAGGGCTCGGACATTTCCACAGAGCAGCTCACAAGACAGGAGGCGTTGCAGAGGGGAAGGGTGGGCACAGAAATATTTGAAGAACAGAAAAAAAGAGTAATGCTTACTTTGGAAAGTCGCTTGTGAGACTAGCATGCAATCAGGAGAAGAACAAAGAAAAAATCAGATCGAAAAACGAAAATGAAGAAAAAATAAACTGCAAGAAGAAACAGCTGAAAGTACGAACAGAAGAGCCAAACAGTCATTAACAGTCAAGATGGCACACATTATCATACGGCATGTAGCAGCAGCAGCAGAGAGAAGGCGTGCACACTGTGTTGTGGAGACGAAAAACAAAGTGATTTAAAACAGAAAAGACAGATGAAAACAGAATGAGAAGGTAGAAAAAGGAGGGAGTGGCATGGCTTCTGCCTAACACTTTGGGAGCCCAAACTGGAGCACATGCTCCTTCAATGAAAACACCTGAATGTGAAACTTTTCATCCCTCAGTGATTTTTCTTGTGAAGAGAAATGCAGATGGGGCGGGGACAAGTTTGAGAAAGACCTTCTACACCTAAAACCTAAGGGAGACAACTCAATAATAGAATAGATAATAGAAATTTTCACCGTTTTGTAAGCCATTCTTTCAGATTTGTTTGATAAGCCCTTTGAACTTTGATATATGTAAGACTTCTTCCAAGTCTAGCATCTAATCTTCAAAAGGTAAAAAATAAAAATAAAAAATCACAAATCTGAGTAAGCACCTATTTTGACAGATATTCTAGTCTCAATGTGTGAGACATTTAAATTAAAAGCAAGTCGAGTGAAGCTAAGCTAATCTCAGCTTAGTTAACCCTCTGAACCCAAAACCTGTTGGTATCTTAAAACAATGCTAAAATTACAGAATTTATTAGAACATTAAACTCTAAAAATAGCTTTCTGATGGTTTTTATAAAAGTGACATGCAGTTTGGTGGGGACAACTGACAAAATGGAAATGGAAAATCGTAATGCTTCATCCAAATTAATTTATGCTACATTCCCATTCAAAAATTTGACCGTCAAAATCAAAATTTGTAGAGGATGTCACAATATAGATCGCAAAAATATCTGTAGGAAGTGGAGCCCTCATTTTGGCCCTTTGAGCACTTGGAATTTTTTTTGTTGAACAATCCAAAAAATTCAACTTTATTTAATTATTTTGATGATATATGCCATTATAACTTTGTCATATTGTACAGACAACATTCTGAGTTCTCTGTGCTTCTGGCCATGGCTGCACTGTTTTCATAGAGGTGCAAAAACTAAAAAGAGAAAAATAAGATCACACCGTGCAAAAATGTGACAGGAACAAAAAACTACAAAAAACTGTTTGGGGTTCAGAAGGTCAACTACAACTACAACTTCTTCCTGCTTTATTACAGGTTTGATGAGAAGACTGCCGGGCAGCATTTCAATACTCAATCATCCTTTCTATCATCCAATAGTGGTTATAACAAGGGAAATATGAGTTTAGAGACTGTGGAGCAAATGATATGTAAAAATGAAAGGCTGGAATGGAGAGAAGAGTGCGATCTCTCCAGAGGAGGGAGAGTGATAGTTACAGCTCATTACACCAAGTCAATAACCAATCATAACACATACGTCACTACAGTAGAAAAAAAACCAAAGCAGGGCCAACTCTGACGTATTGATGCAGTCACAGTTAATGACCAGCTGCATACAAGAGTTTACATGTCATAGGGACTGTCATAGCGTCAAGAGAAGTTACTCTGACGATATAAAATGTAATGCTAGATGGTGGGCTGATGCCGGAGTATGGCAGGAATAAAATCACAGAGAAAAGCATCAACTGCTAGTCCTATTTCAGTGTCTCCATTTCTACAGTGTTATATTCTTACTTACATAAATGCTTAGGTGGCATAACCAAATCCTCACATGTATACTAAAATTTGCCCTACTGTGTTTGTATCAATCCTCTGAACCCCCCAGACCTGCTAGTGGGTTTGAAAGGCATGTTGTCATTAAAAAAGAAGCCAAAATGACACTATTTATTAGAGCCAGAAATTGCAAACACAAAAAAATGTGTCAGATTTTCAAATTTTGTACGGTCCTCACACTACTCTTTATTGATATACAGTTTTATCAGGACATGTAACCAATTCTAAATCAGGGCATTTAAACAAAATCACTTAATTCTATACATTTATTATAAAAAGAAATTAAAAATGTTCTATTTGCTCTCACCAGATTCTGTAAAAACAAAAACATTCTGCACTTTTTGACACACCACGAAGCCATTAGTTATTCAGCTGCGACCAATAGTCATGTGAAAAAAAATCTGTCTTTTTGGCTGAGCTGCAAGCTGTTTTTCTACAGAGTAGAGAAGAGAGAAGTATGGAAAGAAATAAACATTTAAGTAGTAAGTAAAGTACCTATAATGTGTATAGTGTCTTTCAGTATTGCTAACAGCTGTGTGTACGTAGAATTTTTTTTCGTATTTTATAAAACAAATTATATAAGAAAATCAACTTTTGTCAATTTTTATGAATCATGGCATTAAAACTGTATCAGACTGCACAATAGACATTTGTGAGGTCTCTCCTTCTAGTCCTGGTTGTGGTGTTTTCATAGGGGTGCAGGACTTCATACTGCAGTAAAAAATGAGTCCACACTGTAAAAATGGAACAAAAGCAAAAAAAAAAAAAAAAACACCCAGAAACTGCCCGGGGTTCAGAGGGTTAAAGCGGATTTAACAATTACAAGAACAACTCGGATGCAAGGATTCATAATGTATGGTATTTACATTTTTTGGTCAGACACTGCTCATAGTTTCAAAGAAGCATCTTTGGCTTTATCCTGTCCTGACTAACCTTAATCTACGTCTCTGAAATTGGCATCTTGTGTTTCAGGGCCTTTCAGAAGATCTTCAATGACAACATTAGGGTGGCACTACTGGGAATCTCTCTTCACAGCGCAGACTCCATTTTTTGACAGAGCTTCATGCGGTTTTAGTGGCCAAAATCCTCAGACTGTAAACATGTCTTAAACCTGGGTGAAAGTGCCACGAATCTCTACCCTTCCCTTTTGTCTGATGGCAAAAGTATTATTCCAGCAGGTAAACAGGAGCCTCTCCTGGTCACTCACCTTGGAGTTCTTTCCCCCGCTTCGTGCTGACTGCAGGGAATACGTTCTCTGGACAACCTGCTCAGGCGTGGAGGGGGACTTGTCAGAGGAGTGGTCTGAACCCTTCTCCACCATGTTCTCACCCTCCTGGCTCTGTGGTGTGGGAGAGCGCGAGCGTTTACGCAGGACTGGTGAGCAGGCGGGTGTGCTCTTGTTTGAGTTACTGGCAGTGCTAAAAAAAACAAAGAGACAGAAAGAAAAAGGGATGAGAAGATCATTTCCACATTCATTCCAGTGTCTGATACTTTTACAACAACACAAGTTAAGAAGCAAGATATCAACAACTATACAAGACAGCGTCATTCATGTGCAGATCAGTGTGGACCACAACACAAACACTGTTTTCTCAGACTTACATCACTTGAGGCTTAACAAGCTTGAAGCACCATGTGCTAACCTGGCTAATAATGGCTAAGCTGATACGGTAACTCCACGTCAACAACAACAACAACAACAATGAAGAAAACAAATGTTGTAAGATGCTGTCACACAAAGGTCCTGAGGATTTTCTCAGTAGTGCGGGATATTAAAAGCAACAAGGAAATCAATCTGTGTGTATTTTTAGCTCATTGTCAGTTTAAGAAATTCCCTGGAAAAACACACAGTTTATATGATCTTCTCTCTGAAATTTACTGAGCTAATTATATCAACTCATGTAAAATATGGGTCCTTATGATATTTAAGGATCTTTTCCACTCAAACAAGGAGTACGCGATTGGCTAAAGCAACAGGTTTAGAGCATCAGCCTGATGACTAAAGTTGAAGAATAATATTCTGGTTCCTCAAATTGTGTTGACTGTTGTATGGAGATTTGTTTTGATACCTAACAGATCTCCATCAACCTGGAGGGACTGCTATCTTAGGACAGACAATGCCAGTCAGCCAGTTGTACATTAAGTTCCTATCAGGTAGCCTCCAGAACTAGACACTCACTTCTCAGCGCGCGCGCACACACACACACACACACACACACACACACACACACACACACACACACACACACACACACACACACACACACACACACACACACACACACACACACACACACACACACACACACACACACATCAGTGGCTCAACAACAAGCCGTCTCCTCACAATGACAGAAGCTAACAAAAGGCTCTGTAAGTGATCTGTGTGACAGTGCGCCTGCCAGGCCTGGTTACTTGACATGGCATTATGCAAGCCATTACGTCACTGCCAGCCAATGTCTGCCGTTAGTGGCCCTGAATTACTGATCTACTGTTACATGCAGGACTTTGATGCAGCTGAATCAGAGAGAGCAGCGCTGACAGCTTCTGTTCGACTGTCGGGGTCTGGTCTACCAATACATGGTTGATTTTAAAAGGCAAGGACATCACAGAGCCTTCCCATCTGTTTAATGCAGTGGGATAAATAATGCACGTCTGGTGTATTATGGTACCTCTGACATCAATTTATATGATTACCAAATGGTCTGCTGGTCTGTGGATGATCACTCTGGCTGTGGTGTACGTTGTGTACTCGGCATTGACGACTGATTAGTCATTCCAGACATGATTAAGAGTAAATTTATGGAAAAAGCTCTCTTAACAGCCATCAGTTGCTGAAAATGTACAATTTGAAGCACATATCTACAGTCAGTGACTTGAATGCCAAATGCAGTTTGAAATCTCTGCAATTCTATTGAGCTGATTACAACATCTTAAGTCCACTTCTTGCATTTTTTAGGTGTTTTATATTAATTTCTGGTTCATAAAGTGTTGCATGTCATCTCTCAGGGTATATCGTGTATCGTAAGATGGTAGGAAGCTGACTGCATTGATATTGATCATGCAGGATAATCAGTGTCTGAGCCGGAAACCTGCCTATGTTACATAAACATACAGTACACAGGCCGTTTGAGAGAACTAGGTAAAGGTTTCAGTTTAGCAGAGGTGCTAAGAAGCCCAGACCCTGTTACATCTCACCTCGTGATCAGTGTTATTACTGAGCGATGCCCTAAACAACATCCACATTAACCACTGAAGCATTTGTTGTGTGAAACAGCACCTGTGCTTTTTTTTTTCTTGTTTCATAAGTGCATACATTTGCTACAACGTATGCAGAGGTGGTCTTTATTTCACGCATGGCACATTAAAATACTGTGGAAAGCCCTGTGGGCAAATGTGCACGGTGCTGGATAATAGAGAATGGCACGTTCTCATGAGCGCAGCACACAGCTGTTGTGTTCTCTGTTCCTGGTTGATGTGTAAACCAACATGACGTAGGAAGAGTTCACTGAACATTCTGTGTGTTTTTTGGAGTTCAACACTGAATATGGAGGAGACAAAAACAGTTTTACATTTTTTTAAGCTCTTAGAGGCACTTCATGACTAGTCATTAAAAACTTTGGGGGAGATGTTTTCTAATTTCCACTTTTGGGTGGAACCTGCCGATGAGCTGGGGGCAATTAGAGTTTGCCCACCTGGGTTTTAACCCTTTGTGCTCTGGTTCCCTCCCTCAGACTGCATGGTAGGTTAATTGGTGATTCTAAAATTGGCTGTAGGGCATGAGCAGCATTGTTGTTTGTCTCTTTGTGTTGGTCCTTTGATGGACTGGAGACCTGTACAGTGTCAGATGAAATAGGTTCCAGCCAGCCTCGACCCTCTCTGGGATGCGAGCCCTCTCACCCTACAGCGGGTACGTGCTTAATAGTACTCATTGGACTTTCTATAGTGGGTCTGTCTTGACTCTTCTCAGACTACAAAAGAAGTTTTTAATGAAGACTGCAGTCCAGAGGCAGGTGTTTCAAATTTTGCAATTAAACACAAATAAAACTCCTTTTATAGCAGCTCCTAAATATTATACCATTATGTTTAAGGTACAATTTGATCACTTGGGTGCATAATAATACCCATTTTGAAAATAAAAACACAAGACAATTTCTGGATTACAAAATCTATTATCCCAACAAGGTAACAGGTGTAAAAAAGTTATGTATTTAGTCAAGACTGAAACCAGGTATAAACAGTCAGTGATTTGTTATTTTTTGTTGTAGGGATGGCCCTTGATATTACAACTGCAATTCTAATTTTGATTTATTAGAACTGCTACTAAGCTTAGCACATATTTTGTGAGGGACTATTCTTTTAGTAGATGTGGACATTAAGCATTTTAATAATGCTTAATTTTCGAAACAGTACTAGTTCAGTTTTTAGCTGAACTTGGTGCAGCCGTACCAGATTAATTTCATCAGTCACAGTACCCGCTCCACTCCCACTCCCATTACATTAAACATCTAAAGTATAAACTATATTCGTTGTCATGTCTCCTCTAACATATCTGGTTTTAGATTGAGTGGTTTAGGGGGCATTATAAGCTGCACAGACACCACTGAATGTTCATGAAAATATTCATGTCTGTGATTCTCTTGCTCTTCTGTGACTTCATGTTGAGCATGACAACTACACTACTCTTTAGAGTATACAGGCTAGAATAAAGTATCAAACTGAGTATTTAGAGTGTGCAGTTTGGAGAACAATGTAGATACCAAGCAAAACCGAAAGGGGAAGGACAGAGAAAAACATACAATTACAAATCTACTACTTTAGCACCACAGCAGTCAGACTTCGTTCAGACTGCTGGCAAATCAGATTCTTATATCAGACCTTTAGAACAGGGGGTCCGTAACTAATCTTCATGGGTTTCCTTGATAACGACATTGGCAACAGCAACAACAGTAGTACATTAGTGATGGTGCTTTAAGATGTAGAAACATTAGAAATGGAAATCCATCATCTTTCCCTCCAAACAATTGTACTGCCAAGTCTATATATTTTGGCGCTTGTCCACCACAGACTGTTGTTCTCCATGTTGTCCTCCATAGTGTCTGCTAGTAGCAATCAATCTGGATACAATCTGAATACATCAAAAGCTTATTTGGGCTGGTAGTCTGAATGAAATCTTAGACTTCTGATATTTCAGACGCATGGTTGGAGCCAGAGACCCTAACTTGCACAAACCTCAGGCAGATAAAGCATCAAAGGGTCTGGCAAACTAGAGTAGACTGACATATTCAACCAAACAACCTCTCTCCCCCCTGCAGTCTCTCTACGATCAGAAGACAGAGAAGGGGGAAGGCAGGTTAACAAGGCAGATGCATTTTAGTCATTTTTGCTAACACGAGGGATGGCATCCCCCCTCATATTATATACGGGATAAAACCACACCAACTGAAGTACAAAACACCATCTAAAATGAACAGCTTGTGCAGCATGTAGAACTTCACTGGTATCAGTGACTATGTGTTATTTGATGGTTGACCTCTGAAACTAATAATGACAACTGTATCTTCTTGACAAATGGCATTATCATTGCCAGCGAGGCTAGATAATTTTTTTCCCAGTAGCACAAAGTGTCTTAGTTCGAGAAAAGTAGTGTGTATGTTGTTTTATCAAAAAAATAAAGGTTATATTAACAATATACCTATGAAGATAACAACAGATAACAAATGCCAGTATGTCATACTGACATTCCATTTGAACTTGGGACTGCTGGATCTCACGGAAAATGCTGAAGGTTTCCACAAACTGTCTTCTCGTCCAGTTCCAGCTCAGTCAAACACAAAGTCAAGCAACTGCACCCATCCACACTGCCCAGTATCCTAAACAATGTCCTCTGTAAATACTACACAAACCTTAACAAATATTTTACCTAGTTTATCTGCCTATGCAGACAAAGACAGCATATTCATACAATGAGCCAGTAGCTCTCAGCAAGTTAGGGCAGAAAGGTACAAGACTGGGTGGTGTGAAATCAAGGCTCATGCAGGTCTAACAAGTGGCTTGGCTGCTTTGAGGAAAAGCAGTGAGACCAAAGAAAAACATTAGATACAGAAAAGTAATTGTGGTCAAGAAAAATAAAGATTGCCTGGAGAGCAATGCATAACTCAAACTAGCAAATACAAGAGAAATAAACAGAACATGGCTCATCTCTTATGCTTCCTCTCAATGCAGAAATTCACAAATTGTTACAAAACTCTGCTACGGGAAGCCTCACCTGTTGTTTCTGGTGAAAGAGGAATTAACGGACCACCTCTCCTTTCCAGATACATGGCAGTAAACAATGCAAACACAGATCCATCATCAGCATATGAATGACTAAAACCGATCAGTCATTCACACAACAGTTTTGCTCTTTGAACCAGCATGGTAAGTGTGGATGGAGTGAACATGCAGCTGATGCTCGCCAGCAGAAGAGCAGACAAAAGCATCCATCACAAGTGCTTTGTTAGTAACTGCTTCATGAAACACAACACTGAGACATAAAGTGAGAGTACCTGTCAGAGCATTATCTCTCAACTGTAGTGGCTCGGGAATTTAATGAATGACGAACAATGAGTTCAGACTTCAGCTGTAGAATAATACACACTGCAGCGCCATGTCTACTATGACAAATATATGACATATTAGTCACCGGAAATGCTATGGGGTGTAACAATTTTTAAAAAATACACACACTATATACACAAAATTCTAGTTTTTGAATAAAATCCAACAGCTCGCTCCAATAGAAAATGTTTTCCGCACCACTCACATGAGCTACAGTTGGATTAATTAAGTGACCTGAAGACTGCTGTCTGTCTCCGTCTACTTAAGTGACATATTACCGAGAGCCAACAAACACCATCCACCCGACTACAAAGCACAAATAAAGCTCAGCCCAGAATGAATATCGCTATAGCAACAGTGAACAGAGAGAGTGTTCTAAATATTCAATGTGTGTGACTAAATATACTCAAGTAGCTCTGCTGTTAGAGATGCTGTCTGACCAGGAAATACAGCAGGGAGGTAATGTGACAGACAATGCCTCACCTAGGCTCAGTTAGTGCGCATTTAATGACAAGCTGAGATGTTAATGTCTTAATACAAGTGTTTATTGCTCAATACACTGTTATGAACTTGCATTTTATGATAATTTGGGGTGTTCATTCTAAATGAATGGGTAAAATATTTAATAAGATACATGCAATAGAAATGGCTATAATAAGAAGACACCTTGCTTAATACGGAATACTTTTAACAATAGTTTGTGGTTTAGAGCAGCAACTTTCAATGAGTTTATTATGTTCATTGATAAACGAATGATAAATGAAGAATGAATGATGAATGCAAGTACTAGTGTAGCACACTGAAGAATACTGAGTACAACGCAACAATATGACACAAAAATTTTTGTTATCCTGTTCAGTCTAGTAAAATGGAAAACATTACAGTCAATAAATCACAGCTGATTTATGATCTGAACTCATTTCATCTAGTATGGGTAAACACAACCCCTACTTGATTATTAAAACACTGATTTCTTGATTTTTTGTACTGCACAGTATGTTGATTTGCATACTATGCCAGAATGACTGGTCCCGGAGGCTCTAATACAGAACTCATCTACATGAGCTCTGCACAGAGACGGCTGACTTCAAGGTGCTGATCAGAGAGGATCCTGACATGTCAGAGTCACTCGAAATAGGTCAAGTTCTTACATACACAGTGAAAGAGAAAAAAATGAAAGAAAAACAAGCCTGCTGTTTGCACCACTTTGTTACAGTCTTTTCTTTAAATAAGCTCTAAAGCTCTAAATCCAACCGGCTCAAGCTGTCCAAACGCTCAGCTTCACAATAGAACAGAGTTCCGGGCCTTTCGGAGGGCCCCACTTGTTTTCACAGTTTTGCTGACCCTGGAAAATACCCATCTGGCAGTGACCCTTCAGCTCTGCTTGGTTTGAAAAGACCATGAGGAGCACCACGATCACCGGCAGCTACTGCGCATGCACACACAGGAATGCGCATACAGTACACAGAAGCAGACATAAACACGGGCATGCGCATGAACACGGAGAACGTACGCCCACGTACTGCCAAAATACATAACAGCCCATTCTGTTTTACTGAAAAGATAAAATTAGCAGCACCATCATCTTCAAAACAACACAAACTCAACCACCTCTGCATTTTAATGCACCCATGCACTGTGCAGATTATATAACCGACCCCATCCCACCCCACCCATCCACACTCTCTGACACATCACACATACGCACACCCTCATACATGCATCACGGAGTGCAGCATACCCCTGCTGAAAGACACAATCCCTCAACACCTCGCCGTAGCAGCCCTCAAGGCAGCGACAGCCCTCGTTGGCCACCGTCACACACTCAAACACCACCATGTCCTCGTAGGCAACTCCCAGTAATGAGCTGTTCACCCAGCGGATCATCCCACGGACCGCGCGTTGCACTTTCTTTTCTCGCTCCGTGTAAAAGAAGAACGGTAACTGGACAGAAAAACAGAGAGGGAGAGAGAGGGAAAGAGAGAGAGAGAAAAGATAGAAGAAGCAGGCAGGGAGATTTTCTTTAGCAGGCTTAGGGCCACTGATCTTCCCCGGCCAGCTCTGATCTCCTAATAACCAGCTTACATTGCCCTTAACACCACCTGCCAAAGAAGAAGCATTGGTGGTCTGAGGTGCAGCTGCCCCCTCCTGCTTGGACTCTCCTTTTAAATAGTAGATCTCATCAAGCAGGGAAAGCGATCATTATGCAGCCTCCAAGTAGTCGGGGCTGAACGAAGGCAGGTAAAGCAGGCAGTTGTTCCCAGCACTAACCTGCTCGTAGCCATGTAGAGAGCCGCTCCGCAGCAATCACCCCCTTTCAAACGGCTTCATTCACACAGTGGGAGCCTTGGATGAGGCACAGGAGGAAGGAGAGGAGGTGGATGAGGAGAGGGGGGGAGAGGAGAGACGAGAGAGAGGGATGAGGGATAAAGGGGAGGAGGGTGGACGAGTTCCGGAGCATGCCAGGAGGATGAGAGGGAAAGGAGGAGGAAGCGGACGCAGCAGAGGGAGATAAAAAAGAACGTATTTTCCCGACAGATGGAGAGAAACCACTGAAGCTGGATATCAGACTTCGCTTTTCTTTCTTCCTCTATCATTCAGTCTCTTCTCCTTTGTCTAACGAAGGCTGATAAGCTCCCAGTTTCTCTTAGCAACCTGCACTTTTCCATCCCCCCTCTTTCTTCCTCCGCTCTCCCAGCCGTTGGATCATCTGCCTGCTTATTGCTTCCCCTTAGTATCCATGCGAGGCTCTTCTCTCGCGATTTCTGCTCCTGGTTCACAGAATTTCACGGCTGCAGACTGACAATAGATGAAAAAGAGATTGAGAGAGAATGTGCAAGCCAGGCTACAGAGAGAGGGAGAGAGAGAGAGGGTGAGAGATAGAGACAGAGCAAATGAGGAAAGAGATGGCTTTCACTTTACATTCCACCTCTACTCGGTGCTGGTGCACTGAGCCTGCTGCTTCCTCAATTATTCATGTGTTTCATGAATGGAGGGGCTGACATCACTGGCATTCAGGTCACTTTACATTCGAAGCTCCTTCTAAATCCCATAATAAGCAATGCTGGGCTTTGTGGTAAACACCTTTCATTTGTTCTCACACACACGCACAAATCCACTTGTTACTTTTTGGAAACTAAACATTTAACTTCAAGTCAATAGTCAGAAAAGGTACATCAAGAAGTAGGAAAATTCAATTATTGCAAAAATGAAAAATTTAAATGACCGCTGTGTTATAAAACCAATATAAACATAGTCTGTAACTTCAATATCCCTTAAGGCAACTGTGTTCCTATTGTGTGATATGTAAAATAAAACAAAACATGAAAATGCAATCTATTGTGCATCATTACCATATATTTTAAACAGTACTGCATCCAGACCCTTAAGCTATCAAATGGCCTTTTAATACTTTCCGAAGTATAACTTTTGGTCATTAGTCACTGCTGCTGCAGTCTAGAGGGCTGCCTTAAGTCAATTTCACTGGTGTTTTTTTTTGTACTGGAAGGACCAACAACAGCATTAACCAAATATGCCCTGAAATATAAAAAGAAATGGTGATTTAAACTTCAGATGAACCTACAGTTATTTCCCTTGAAGCAGTGAAAATGTGTCATTTCTTATGGTAGAGTTACAGTATTATAATGTCTCACTAAAGTATGCTTTAAGTCCAGTTATGGAATGGAAAAGTGCATTAATTTATCTAACTCAGGTATTTTATGTTGTGACAGTGGATTTAAATGTTTTTTTCAGGATTTGTGACATCATATTAGGAAACGCATAGGTTTACACAATAAAACGAATCATGGCTAAATCCCACTGCTTCCAGTTTAGGATGCTGGTATTTTATATGCTGGCTCATAGCCACACTAGTTAAACTTTCATCTAAACTTTTTACATTCAAGCCAAATTTTCAGAAATAGTGAAGATGATGTGTGTGTCCATCCACTACAGTGCATTATGTCTATGCTTGTTTCATGTATTCATCTCAGAAAAGCCAACTCATCGCTTCACACAAGTCTGATGTTCATGTCAAATAGTCTCTTTAGAGGATCTGAATTTTGAGTGACAGGTAAGTCCATGCTTCATGCACATCACAACCCAAGTTTTAAAGCATTGATTTGACAAATGTATTCGCTTTTCAACCTCTGTGTGGGATAAAATATTTTTGGGATTTTCTTGTACAATTTCTAGTATCTTCACTTTGGGGATTTTATGCACAAATCCAAAATGTGTATAAAAGTAGGTGGATGAAAATGCAATTGTTGCTGCGGCTCACTGGAAAAAACACAAAGTATCGTTCATGTGCCTAACCTACAATAACAAGTCCAAATATCCACAGTGTGAAAGGCCCATTATAATGATTAAAATGTTAAGAATGATGAAGTCTATTGAGAGCTATGAAAATAATATTAACAATATCATTTGGAACATTACTAGTGGGTGAAATTCATTTGTTACCTAAGGTTTTATTGGAAGAGGCCTAATTTCAAACATCCACACCAGTCAAACAGCTGTTGCAGAAAGTGCTGGAACTGGATGTCGAGTACAACTGTATAGTGGATTACACGCTTACTGTAGTGTTTATGGCCTTTATGAACTCTTTGGTAAACATGTTACCACATGTGACCTAGAAAAAAAAATCTTCAAAAAATGGCAGTTATTGCTATTTAATACTTATAATCGAATGATTACACAAAGTGTCAAATACATAATTTACTGTACTTCCACAGTTCATCGTTTTATATTAACCCTGAACAAACACTAACTGCTCTTGAGAACATGGCAGGAAAGGTAATTTTAGGGTAATTCACTCGCATTTACATCCATTTCCACAGTCAGTAATCACCTCTGTATCTCTATAAAAAAGCAAACTGAACTCTTAGCGGTGCTGCTGGAAAGACTTGACCCTGGGGCTGCAGCAATGCTGGCTGTGTCTGTGGGAGCGCTGAGCAGTGCCGTGCTGTGGAACAAAGGGAGCTGGTCCACTGAGTTGGACCACTGTGTGCCCAGATAAGCCTGCCGAGCCTCACACCAACAACTGACCTACTTAGAGGACCTCTGCTCTCATTGTTGTTGCACCCAAAGGACACGCAGATGGTCAGACAAATCAAATGGTGTGTAGTGAACATCCATGGATGCATAGATGTTCATTCACCTGTCCCAACCAGTGATGACTGACAGATTTTAATAGTTCCCATTTCATTTTGTCTGATTTTCTCTGGTGTAGATGTAAGCAAAAGACACCTCGAACGTTTAAGATTCCTATGATTTTCTCCATCTTTTGGGGAGGAAGGCGTGCTGTTTACAGAGTTGTCATGGCAACACCAATGTGGCGACGCCTGGCTGGGTCGGAAATGTCTGTCAGCCCGACTGTGTCGGCCGTGCAGTTACCATGGCAGCCTGTCAAGCCATTCATGTGCACCGCCACTTGAACTGTTCCCAACTAGAGGGAGAAAGCGAGAGCTGGAGGAGGGTGTGTTTGTGTGTTTGTATGGGGGTGACGCTGCAGTATAAAGCTTTAACACACATGATTAGTTATCTACAAAGCCCAAGAGTTAAAGTGCACTTTGCTGTCAACATGTTCAGAGTGACAGGAACGATCAATGGGGTCGGACGGCTGATGTCTCCATTTTATACCGAAGAAGGAGATAGTTTGCAAGATCAGGGCTCAACAGCTTCTGCATGAATGTGTCAGCATAGGAAAAAAGTGAGCAAGTACAGAATGAAAACACCATAAATCCTGTATGCAATGTATGTCATCAGCTTTCCTAAAACTATTTAAATCTAGTCCCAGGAGCACAACTTAAAGATTTAGTCCCAGGCTTAATTAAAATGCTTAATTATCTTGCTGTGTGGCAACCTAACATAGGCAGACCTATAACAATTCTTAGGTTCTCATTGAAGCTGTGACCTACTGTATGTACCTCAGGGTACAAGGACCTGTTTTAAAAGCAGATATAATTAAATGCACTGATTTAAATTCAAAAGCACAACTTGGTGAGGTAATTTAAGGACCTTGTGGAGATGTCAGAGAGGGGCAGGAGGGAACAGGAAACTGGCAGCCGGATTAAGCCCTGGTGGGACACTTTGTCCCAGTGGGACGGGACACAACCACTGCCATCTGCAAAGGATATACAGACGGAAGGAGGTAAGCTGGGTGACCACATGGTGGGCCGAGACATGGTGAGGGGTAGAGAAAAAGAAAGCATGGATACCTGACAGTGCAAAGGTAGACGAACAAAGTGAAGTGAGGAGACACGTGATAGTGACGTCCTAAAACAAATTTAATATTTAGTATCTAATCCGCATTTCAAGTACTTTAATGTTTATTGTGCTTGATCACTGAATAGCTCTGTGATGCATTAACAAAACTGCATTAAAAAAAAAAAAAACTGCATTCAAGCTGTTCCTAAATAGATGTGGCCATGAACCTTAATGTAAAGGACACCGTTTGAAATATAGTATTAAGGAAATGGGTTCACAAGCTCAAAAAGTTGGTGAAAACCTGTAGTTTCTACAAGCATGTCAGATAACCCATTATAGATTAGTTGTAGTACGTGGTTGTTCCACCAGGTGGATCCTGTTAATGTTTAACACTGTAGAGAGGCAAGGAGGCAGTGACTCAGACTGTGGGAAATTTCATGTTGGCAAGCAAAGAGCACTGAGGGGGTGTAGCCAGCAAGAGGCCACCATGACAAAGACTTCTGTGATGCTTAATGGGCTCTGGCCAGAGCTGATGTGTTTAGGGCAAGCATAGGTAAAGATCAGGGCAGTACTTCATATCCCAGTGGCATATCTGACAGAGCTAACTTTGCGACAGCAATATTTGTAGGGGACAAAGGTCCACTGTGTTCAACTTGTATAATAAATCAATTGATTAATGACTGATAATGTTGCAGATAATTAAGAAAATGATTAAAAGCTCAGCACCACCATTCTTGAACAAAGCTCCGAACTGTCGTAAAGAATGATAGCGAAAATGGGAAACTCAGTTTGCTGTTTTCTTGCAAATGCGCTACATTTCATTCTATCCAGAGATTAGTAAACAGATTAGTTTGATCAATATAAATAGTTAATAATATTAACCCTTATTTCTACATGAGGGTAAGAAGCAGACATTTTCTGCGCTATATTTTGAACTTTGTTGTTGAACTCAAGCTGTCATCACACCCATTTAGGATTTCAAAAAAATGCAGCAGCTGCTGAAAATGCAAATTAGAATTTTTCCTGGGGCATGCATAAATGCATTTATGAACAACTGATCCAGTCGATGAGGCACAAAATAAAGTTATCTTCAATGTGTGAATATTGACTTGTTCATCAAGAAGTTGGTCCAGACAGCCTCGTGACAGACATTTTTTTAAAAAAGAATTTCTGCTGTTTCTCACCTTTCAGATGAGACTTTATTGGCCACTCTGGATGACACTAATATATCCAACACAGGAGCCCTTTATGCTCTCAAGCGCCGTCTGTTTCAGAGAGATGAATATGTCTCACTACTGAAACAGTTCACTGCAGTCTGCTCCTTTAATGTGCTGAAATATCACTATTCTGTCTTAATAATAAGATTGCATATTGTACAGAAAGGTCCATTTTTTTGATCAAAATAATTCTTTGTCTCCAATAGCTACACCCCTGACAGTATGTAGGAATTCAATCTTTCATGTTTCATGTGATTTCACTTTCCTTTTTTAGTAGTTGAATATATTTTTGTCCTTTTTAAAGTAAATATGTAACTTTGAAACTAATTGGAAAAGGTCATTCCAGCTTTTTCAACTGTAATGTCATCTGTCACACTTAGTTGTTCATGCATATTATCCAGAATAATAAAATGCAGGGAGCAGGTTTGATTGTCTGCTTATGTCCATAGTAGTGACACACAAATAACTCATATTTTTGTTCTGAAGAAATATCAAATTCATCAATTACACTTCTATACACAGATGCAATAAAAGGTCATAAGGTGAATGGATTCAGTAAACAAAAAGCTTTTTTGCTGGTGTACAGTTGCAGTCAGGATTAAAGAAAGGGGGGAGGCTGGAGGTTCTGGTTGTGCTTCTAAAAAGCTTCATGGAAAAATGGCCCTATTGTCTGAACAGGCTTCATAAGAGAAACAAGCTTATGGAACGCCAATGTAAAGTCTTTCTATCACACAGTCATCAGAGGCAGACAGGTACACATAACAGTCAGTCCACAAACACAGCTTCTCGTCCATTAATACTGAGGCTAATAGAGACCAAAGGAAGCAGAAACATTCAATCCCACAGCATGACAAGACGGATGTTTTAAAGTTGGCTGGCAGCAAATACATTTAGTCTGTTACATAAAATTATTAAGTTATTACTGATTGCATTACTGTTATACTCATTCTGTAGTGACTATACAACCTTATAGGTTATAGTATGCATTGTTCTGTTACCAAAATAAAAGTTTAAACTTAAAAAAAATTAAAAACAGTATCTTTTATGAAGCTTGACATCATCTTTTGATGTGATGCACCAAATGTGATGCTTGTAAACGTGTTCACATTCCAAGGCATGAGTACTCAGTAGTCATTACTAGAATGAGTACTCAGTATAAATGGGTTGCCCCAAAGCCATTATCAAATTGATCTCAACTGCACACTTTTAGAAAGCCAGATATAAAAACACCTGCCAAAGCCTTTGTAGTCATTCCCCCTACAGTAGGTGTGTCCATGGCCACATGTTGCAGTGATGACACACACACAGACAAACAAACACTATGTGAAAACAAAACCAGCTATGCTGTGGTGGCTGGTAAATATTATACTTTGGGATTAATGGATGCATTTATTTTACCTCTGAGGTAGCATGAATGCTAATTGAGGCAGCAAAGCTGGTATAGTTTTGTACATGTATATGTGAATGTGCATGACATCATGGAAAAATGATGGCCAGGGAGACACCCACTGCACTGCAAAGGCAGTTTTAAGTACTTTGTCTGTCTATGATAGCATCACAACCTTGCATTATGCAGTCATGAAGCCTTACAGGTGTGCAGATCAGATGAAGGTGGAGCTCAAAAGATTTGAAATCATGTAATAATGTAGTAAAGGCACCGATTCCTTATGGGTTAGAAGTCAACATGTTGACAATGTGCCTGCTGTGATCCTATCTAATTTTTAGATCACTGCTATTATGAGAGCGTCTCCATCTTTTCATTGACTTTACAAATGAATGCAATGTATGTAGGTCTGCCATCGTTAATCATATTTACTCCCATTGCAGATAAAGAAAAAAAAACAGGTTATATTGGGAGCAAGCAGAAAAGTGTGGTGAGGAACAGTAGAGAGTATAATCAGTGATGACAAATGGCTTGTGGGAAGGATGCAGTAATAAAAAAAGAAACAGGGGACAAAGGAGAGAGAGAGAGAGAAAGAGAGAGTTAATAAGCTGAGACTGGGAGGGAAACAATTCTGCAGTTTCTCTTGGCTGCAGAGCTCATGCTGTGAACTTGTAAGTCCACTGTGGCCTAGTCTGATGCTGCAGTGCTATCTGTAAGGCTGCAGTTGGGCCCAAGACTCCCAAATTATTTCCTCACAAACTTGGCTCTCGAAGAGATGGTTTTGTTTTCTGGGTGTTGGGATTGAATCATCACATCTGATGGCCATATTATATCCAGAACCAGCAGTTCACATAAAGTTAAGGTCTTTTGCTTCTCCCTCTCTAATAAATACATATATTAAAATGAATCTTTCCGGTGCAGGGGCCTGGGAACTACAATTTTCACGTCAGCCTAAAATAGCCCAGAGAGACATTAGCGCCTCAGTGTTGGATATTACACGCCTGGGGGATTGGTTTGGATGTATGCATGTGTGGATTTGAAGCATCCGGACAGTTTTTTTTTGTGGGATGCAGCAAGTATCCTAATGCCTTTGATGTTTTATTTCTGTGTATGACAGTGATGTGTACACATGCAGTCCGTATATACTGCATGTACACACTTAAATGTTAAAGCAGAAGTAATGGATGGAAACTTCTTGTCCGTGTCTTTGCTCCACTGCTCTCTGACCCATGACATGAAACGGTGCAGTCACCTGCTTTGATTGGCCATAGCATTAAAGATAGAGGAGCTGAGCGACTAAATAGACACATTTGAGTTAAAAATACACACAGGCTCTTATGTATGCAACTCTGCGCTCACAGTCTGTTCGACTGTCCTGCAGCAACAACTGGCTTGTCCACAGTGCCACGTGCAGTGAATAAGCTCCAGCTCTATCCTGCTGTCAGTGCCTTGCTGTTGCTACAGCTGCTGCTGTTGGCTGTGTGTGCACATCTGTGTCTGCGTGCATTGGGTATGTGAGTGTGTTCTTGTGCGTGTACTTGTGTGCAGATTTAAGTCACACCAAATGTCATACCAAGAGCAAACATCCATACACTGGGGCTACTGCCAAATCCTGAGCAATCTCCCTCTTTCTCTTTTTCTCTCCCTCACACAGAAGCATGTGCACACACATCGTTTTTTTCAACTTCTTGTCTCTTCTTTGTCCTCTGACAAGTAAGTGATGTAAAAATCACTCTGGTTCTCAAACACACACACATACACTTAACAGCGAAGTCAAGTTTCCACTCTGAGAGCTCTCCGACATTGCTTGTCTTGACATGAACATACCTCATGAACGTACAGTACACCACATAAGATCCTTTTTACTACTATGAGATTTCTTTCTTTCTTTCTGCCTTTGAATCAGAAGCATCATCTCCACTATTCTATCAGTGGTTTCTATGATGCAGTTTTAGTACATCTAACAGAAGAATCTGATTACTCCAAAATGACAGGATAATAATAACAGCAAAGAAAGAAGGAAACCCTAAAAGACACCATAGTTGAAAATCCCAATGTGACTCAAGTCCAAACTTGTTTGGAATATTTCAGTAAGCTTGTCATTAGCATTACAGAGACATCCCGCTGTATGCAAAGTTATTAGTCATAGTAGAATTTAATCAGTCATCACATTGATTTTTATTGCTAGGCTACAGTGACACATGCTGTAATCATAACTTGCAGATAATATGAAATCTGCAAATCATTGAATAGAAACATATTTTTCACGACTGGACTTACTGGATTATATTTCAAAAATAGATGTGTTGAATTCTGGATCTCGATCTGGATAATCTGTGGCTTTTATCAGCTCATATGGGCTCAGTCTATGTATATTAACAAACATATATATCATAATCTTCATCTTGAGCCATTTAAGTGTCAGAAAACGACAACATGGCCGAGAGAAACAGAAAAGACCCTCTGGCCAGTTCGATGAAGAACCTGCAGTGTTTCTAAAGCAGCTAATGCAGATAAATAAGCTGCTATATACAGTGCCAGCCACTGGTTTATAAAATCCAGTGCAGTGATTGAGGTATTGATTGATTTAATGACCTCTTGGTCACATTATTTTGCGTATGAAGCAGATTGTTCCAGGAAGAACACAGAGCAGCGTAATAAACACTAATAAGAATAAGATTTATGCTGGATCCTCTCAGCAATGAATCAGTGAGATATCTCATGATTATTATCATTTGTTCTTTGATTTTTTTCTCTTTCAGCAAAGACAAACTCAGTCGAACAGGATTCCATGGACCATTATTTTGTTTGAAATCACCATTTAAAAACATGTTCCTGATTAAATGGTAGAAACACGTTTTTTGAGTATTTACACATGTAGTTACATAACAAAACAGAATAGCATGTAAACTATACACGGCCAGTCATCCAGACAGGTCTGTATAGGACTATGGGATGCTAACAGATGGCAGTGCTGTGTAAAGTAACCTGTGTGTGCCAGGGCGCTGCAAACAGATTAACTGAGGACAGACAGTGTTTCTATGCTACAGAATGATGAAGAGACCCTGGATGCATGAGGCACATGCACACACACATGGAGACACATTGGCTGACACATACATACTGTATGCACTCAATCGGATTAATCTTATAAAGACCCAAAAGGAAATTTTGAAAACTACTCTCTACAGCCTGAAGAAGAAATGCCTGGAGGATGAAGTGATAAATGTGAGTAAAAAAAAAAAAAGAGAGAAGATGAATGAAGGATGAAAATGACACAGACAAATATAGAGATAATGAAAAAGAGACAGAGACATTAGGGAAAAGAAGCGGTCCTGTAGGGAAAAGAAGAGGACCTCATGAAACTGAGAAGGAAGGAACCGGGACGCACGTTGCTGAAACTGCTCCCCCTCTAGTTTTTTTTTCTTCCTGCAGTGCTCTGTAATTCGTCTCTAAAAATATCAAGCAAGAGGAGGAGGAGGAGCATAAACAAACACTGGGGGAGGAGAGGATAAAAGGAGGGATGATGGAAAAGTGCACTGGGAGCACACATTGTGGCAAAACAGGTGAAAAAAGAAAGTGAGGGTAGAGCCACCTGGTCGTGGGTCTGTTTGTCCATGTGAGATAACGAGGGAACGGCGAGGAAGACGGCGAGAGCGAAAGCCGAGGAGAGATGGAGGGAGCATGTGCCTGCTCTTTTCCAGGCAGCCACGTGAGCGCTTCTCCTCAGCTGCTCTGCTCACACTGAGCCAGCCAGAGGGGAGCTGAGCAGGGTCGCCACAGTCACAGTGGAAAAAACACGCAAGCAAGCCACACACTGGATGTTCACACTCTGGTCACAGTCTACTGGTCCTGATTTAGCACTCATTACATGCTGGTGCATTTTCTGCAGATTTACATAACCACATTGAAACACACAGGTCAAGATGGACAGATGGACATCTAAAAAGCTCAGATATATAACAGTCCATCCAGCCTTGCAAATAGAGCATGTTGTTTAAGATGACATATGTGTCTGTGAAGCCACAGCCCAGAAAAAAACAGAAAACAGTCACAGACATCTAGCCCCTGGCTGGGTTGTGCTTTGCATACATGACAGCCTTAAAGCTACACGCAAAAGCATTCCAAATACATCATCCACAGAACACACTCAACCAGCCCGTTTCCTCTTTTTGTTTGCTCTTACCAGGCGAGCTTGAAGCCTTTCATTAGTACAGCGAGGAGTGTCTGACATCCATAGCGTGTTGTGGGCACTGGGCTGCCCGTTCACACCGCCGCATGCTGACTGACAGCCTGCCAGTGCCTCACCTCCCATACACAGAGCAGGAGAGCTGCACAGAAAGGAGGAGTGGATGCAGAGACTGATGGATGGTTGGGGACCAAAGTCTGGATGGATGATCCTCTGCTTTGTCCAACCGTTCTGCTACATTCCTTCGCTTGGATCAAGGTGCCGCAGTGCTGAGCACTTGTGCCAGAAATTCACACCTCCCTGGGGTTCTTCGGTTTTCCCAAAAGAGAAGCAGGTGACCTGCACTGCAACATTCACGCTGCAAACTGCAGCACGCAGCAGAGGCAGGAGGCCTAGCGATTGCAAACGAATGCCAACATGGCCGGTTACTGCTTCTTTATGACTCGGCTCGCCGTTCTATCGCACTCTCGCACTATCCCTTCCAGCTCCTGTTTGCTCACTCAAACTCTCTCTGTCTCAGCCTCAGCCTCCGCTGCGGATGAAAGCTGCACTTGCTGTGCTCACAGTGAGCAGGCGCAGGATCTCTATCCTCCTCCCCCTCCCTCCTGTTCGCTCTGTCCTTTTCCCTAGATGGCTCTCTTTCTCTATTTCTCTCCAAGATAAGCCCAACCGGCCGAGCACAGAGGACTAGAGCAGGATGGTAGCCTCCGGTCATAACATCCACTGTGCACTGACCCCCACCCCCACTTCCACTGACTACGCCATGTATGAGAAGAGTATTAAGGGAGGGGACCCGCTGCAACTCTTTCCTCTTATGCTCGACTCCAGCCGTGATCAGTGTCAGCAGATAACCCTCTTAATCTCTTAATGCATGGAGTGCAGTGGGGTACTCCCTGTGTTTATAGCCCTGTACTGTGTATGTGTTCTGCAAACATGATGAATCAGATAGACTTGACGGTGACTCAGCATGCTTAGCTGGCTAACAAGTGTTTTATAACTGCAATAACCTGAGTTTAAATCTAAAAGGGGTCTTTTGTAAGTTGTTCTCATTTGGCTAATTGACTTGTACAACAGGCCGGTCAAGTTTTAGATTCCTCCTGATGCTGAAACCTTGTGCACGGCTCCCAAATAAAAGCAAATGCAAGCTGCAACATTTGCATGCACTGTTTTATTACCAAGCAAACTACATTATTTTGTGGGTTTACATATTATGCTAGAAAAAGCCAACATAGTACAGAGTTTACAGCAGCAATGGTAGTTCCGTCCTGCTGTTTCTTTGGTTGGAGGGATTCTGATTCCTATAGACAATCTTGCATTGCATTTGTACAACTGATTGCCTTTAAGCTCAGTACCTCTGCATTATATTAATCAGACCAATCCATTTCAATGCAGAAGAGATGAGGAGCCTGCTTTCGTTTACTTATGCGAGAAACTTAAGAACGATAGTAACAAATTGTTCTCAATTCTAAATTTTACATCTGTCACCTTTATCTTTATAGGCTGCATTATGTGCAAAAATTGAAAGCTTGACAGGCATAGCAACAGTAAGTAATGAAAGCCAGGCTCCGACTTAAACACCATGTAAACTAATCTTGAAGGTATTTAACGGATTAACCTTTAAACCATCACAGTCCATTGACAACAGAAGTAGTTGCTTAATCTCCTCCCTTGACCACTTCAGGACACGAGTATCAAATAGGAATGGATCACTCACTCTGAAAGGTTAGTTTGGAGTTTATGAACTGGGGTTGCATGAGGTACTTTTCCACAGTCAGTGTGTTAGCTACAGTAGATGACAGTCGACATGCCCCCAATTTGAAGAGGCAGACAGGAGTACAGGCATGGAAGCTCAGCAGTACACGGTTGTGGAATGGGGCAGCAACAAAATGTATTTCAACCACTTATAAAAAAAATCCCAGTAAAAAACAAAAACATATCAGTTTGATGTACAGCTTCCTAGTTTGGATGTGAGCTAGCCTTATAAAACACTAAAGTGACACAATACAGACTAGCCAATCAATGCAACAGTAGACCAGCAACTTCTGTGTTCAATGAGGTAAAATTACAGTTTTTGTCAATGGAGTTTGGTTCAGAATGGCACAATAAAGCAGTAAAATATTCTAAATAGAGCATTTCTACCCACAGCATTTTACTGCTGAGCATCGGTGCCAATACTTACATCTGCTTTTCTAAAAAGGGGAGGTGCCGACTGCCACCTACTGTAGGTAACACACAGACTACAGATTAGCACCTCACACATCTCCACCCACAATATTCGAACTGTCCCTTTAATAGTCACGGTCGTGATAAACAATTGCAGACTTGATCACAGGCACTGGGTCAGCATGTAGCACATTCTTCCTGTTTAATCTTCTTAAAGCACTGCACGCAAATTACACCTCATCAGGGGTGACTAATACCAAAGCTAATGCAAACCACTCTCCACCATTACAACCCACAATCGCTGGCCTGTCCAGATACAAACACACAAATAGATGCACAGATGGTATTTACGAAAATGCATGATAAATTGAATTTATACATACAACAGTTTGACATTTCTTTAACTGATATTCTTTTGTTGTTTGACTGAATTAGCATGTTGACCATATACAGTAAAACAGGTAGAAGTAAGTTTTATTACATGACAACATAAAGCTGTCATTATTATGCTTATTGAGCCTAGAGTGCTGAGTCACTGAGCTTCATTCACTCACTCTGCTTTTTCAGATGCTACTGTTGCCAGGAGAGGGTGAGTGCATGACTGACTGATAGAGAAGTGGCACGCAACCAAAAAAGATAATGGCCGGCAGATAATGCAGTCAGACTTGAGCTCTTTGATCTGGGAGGACGCATGCTTCAGTCACAGACAGAAGGGCCCTATGTAAGGTTCAGGACATAAAACAGTTCAGCCATATTATTATCTGTGTTCCATCTACTTTCTGGAGACTGAAGCACGGCAGAGAAAGTGTAACATGTCTCTTGGTAATAACAGTGCAAGCATTCTCTCTCTTACTGTAAATTTGGAAACATGTAAGGCAGCTGAAGCATGACAGAGGCTGACTAGACTGGTAATATTGTCTATCAAGAGTACTGAAGATCTTAAGTTTTATATAAAGCACATTTTGGAACAGACACTGATGAATTATGCAACATCATTTTGCAGTTGTGGTCTAACGCATTACTGTGCTGTTTCTTTGGTGTTCATGCATACAGTAAGTTGTATAAATGAATGTAAATAAGCAATATAGTTTGTGAATGTGACTCTTAGTTGGCATTTGTCCTTTAGTATTATATCCTGCTATGCTTGTAATACAATGTATGTGTGAATATATATATATACACACACACACACACACACACACACACACACACACACACACACACACACACATATGTATATATATGTATATGTGTGTGTGTGTGTGTGTGTGTGTGTGTGTGTGTGTGTGTGTGTGTGTGTGTGTGTGTGTGTATATATATACACACACACACATTTGTGCATGTGCTTCCTGCCTTGCACATTTGGGAATGTGCATCCTAGAGAATCATGAAGCAGTCTCCATGAAACAATCCATAAGTGGCAATCAATAGCTGGCAGCTGCTAACTCTTGAAAGCACCTCAGACCATACTGTGATTACTTTTATCACCAAAAAACTCTCACAGGGACGAGGATCAGTGAGTAGGTCTTTCATCTCCAGACCATGAGGCAGGCAGGAGCAGACAGGAGGACACGCTCTTCTCTTTATTGTTAGCCAGCATAGTCTCTCCCCAAAGGCTACTGTGAATGTGGTCGGACTGCGGTGAGAGAAAAAATGAGGAAAAAGAAAAAAAAAAAAAAGGGAAAGATGTGAGAGCGCTCTAATCCCTTCGCAGGGAGAAGTAGTGAGTGGTGTGGCCTGAGCTTCAGTCGAGCAAGCAGACAGTAAGACATCTCACACAGAGTCCATCTGGTGCCCACCTAGTCGTGGCCTACCAACAATTTCACAGCAAAGAACAGCAGAAACAATACCTGCAGCTTTGGTGCACCTGATAATGCTCGTATAAACCATGTCAGGTTATTGGTAGTCATGATTCCTGGAGACATCCGGCAAGGCCACAGAGATCAGGCAGTAAAATGTCACCTACTACTCCACTGTTGAGATTTTCACTCTTTAAGAGAGGCAGAGCATCTTGACTCAGCTACTTTTAATCATGACACTGGAGCATCAAGGAGCATACACTGTCATTTCTGCCAATATTACTGTATATAATAAGTCATCAAAGCAGCAAGAGATGTCATTGTGACATTTTATTACTTCTGTGTAACCAAAACTACAGGTACAGCACAGTATCTACTGTGCTGTAGCAGTATCGGTCAATTGAAAAATAGATATGTTACACTACTGTTCAAAAGTTTGGGGTCACACAGGCAATTTAGTGTTTTCCATGAAAACTCGCACTTTTATTCATGTGCTAACATAATGGCACACCTCTGTACCCTTATGTAGGTATTCCATTAAAAATCAACTGTTTCCAGCTCGAATAGTCATTTACCACACTAGCAATGTCTAGGCTGTATTTCTGACTAACTTAATGTTATCTTCATTGAAAAAACTTCTTTTCTTTAAAAAACAAGGACATTCCAAATGACCCCAAACTTTTGAATGGTAGTGTATATGAAAATGCAAATTTAAAGACAAATAATTCTCATACTGATGAATTAGATCAAACTTTAGTGTATTATAATCTAGGGGTATGTTTGCATCAGGTTTACCACACAGAGGTTAGGTTTTGAATGCATTGTAGTCAGTCAATCTGAACAAAATCATAGAAAAGTTAAGCACAACACAGTGAATACCATGTTTGACAACTTATTAGTGGAATTTATGCAGGAAAACAGAAATAGATTATATTTGAAATGTGATATTTTGTTGCCTTTGAAACACAGACTGCTTCATTTTGTAAACTGGAGCTTTCTTATGTTTTGGTCTGTTTTGCAGTGCGTGACTGTAGTTTGACTCTTGTCTGTGTTCTTGTTTCAGAAGTGGTGCTGAACGGACAGCTCCTGTAGAGAGGAGTCAAATAGTCAGTGAGCGGTTTCTCCTCACTGACGCCACCTGCTGGACACATCACGGCAGGTACAACTGTGGCAATAATATTTGTTATGTTCAAACACTTCTGAATGTGTTCCCTCTGGCATTAAGGGGAATTGATTTACTCTCATGTAAAAGTGAATAGACTCATTTTTCCTGAATTCATGCTCTGATCAATGTGCCAAACAACACACAACTTTCTGCACAGCTTTTGTTTTAAAGTTTGCTCAAGCAAAAAATAAAAAGAGCTCATACATCTTAGTGCAAGTCACACCATGACAGACAGTAGTCATTTATTAATCAGCTTCTTTTTTAGCATTCCTTGAAACCTAATCTGGCCCAGAGATTTTTCATTTATTTCTAAGAATAGCATTGGCAGATAATCTGGATTAATCCTTCTACACTGCTTTGTGTGATTGGATGGTGTGGTGAGCCTGAGTCTCCCATTCTGCTAGTGGGCGTTTCTTACTTTGTAACACAACATGGATTACGTTGGTACTGTTTTCCTTCAACATGGACAACCCCCATCGATTTATATTTACCATCTGATCAGAGAGGGAAATGGGTGATCATGTGACTGCCTGGCAATTTGTGTATTGATGAACTGACCATGTTGAATAATCTGCGTTGTCAAGGTCACAGTGCAGAGAGAGAGAGAGAACATGCACTCACAGCGTGCACTCACAGCGTACACACACACACACACACACACACACACACACACACACACACACACACACACACACACACACACACACACACACACACACACACACACAAATAACCATAAACAATAACGACCTTCCTTTATAGTGCATCTTTTAAAATTAATGTTGCAAAGTGCTACACAAAGAGCAGCAAATTAAAACAGACCAATCATACAATCAGCACACTTTAAAGCTCATAATCCAAAATAAAAGAGAAGGGATAAGAAAGAAGCCAGTGACTTTCAATGGTCTACAGGTCAATGAGTATTAAATGGTCATAATTATATTGGGGAGAGCTGCCATAGAGTAAAAGTTACCAATGTTGTCTTTGTGTATAATACTAATAACTTGTTTACTAGTTTACCATATTATGAGGTTTTACATGACTTAATTTTACATGAACTTATTTAAGTGGTTTAAATGGTTTCATCCGTCTGATATTATGCAGCACTTTGGCCAATGTTTTGTTGTGTGTAAATACACTACCGTTCAAAACCTTAGGGTCACTTAGAAATGTCACTACTTTTTAAAGAACATAATTTTTTTTCAATGAAGATAACATTAAATTAATCAGAAATACAGTCTGGACATTGTTAATGTGGTAAATGACTATTCTAGCTGGAAATGACTGATTTTCAATGGAATATCTACATAGGGGTACAGAGGAACATTTCCAGCAACCATCACTCCTGTGTTCTAATGCTACATTGTGTTAGCTAATGGTGTTGAAAGGCTAACTGATGATTAGAAAACCCTTGTGCAATTCTGTTAGCACATGAATAAAAGTGTGAGTTTTCATGGAAAACATGAAATTGCCTGGGTGACCCCAAACTTTTAAACGGTAGTGTATGTTATTGACATTATTCAGCCACAATATTAAAACCACCTGCCTAATACTGGTCTGAAACATTTAAGTGTGACATATATGCAAAAATAGAAGATGTCTGTAGGGGGGTAGATACTTTGTCACAGCACTGTATATGGGTATATGCTGGTAGTGAATCATTTGGAACCTGTGGGTTGCAGGTTGGGGCCTCCATGGATTTGTCTTGTTCCAGCACATAACAAGGATAATGGATTGGGTCTGAATCTGGGGTGCTGCTGCCATAGGGGCGTGCTTGCACTGCAACAGTGTTTAGATGGGTGGAATTCACACTCAACAGGAATACCGGGGCCAAAGATTTCCCAGCAGAACATTACACTGTTACAAGATCAATGCTGTTTACTTCAGCTGTCAGTGGTTGCAATGTTGTGGATGATCAGTGTAGATAAACCCACTTGACTTGACAATAAGATCTGTAAATCAATTTAAGACATAATGATGACCTGTTTCAAGAGGTTTAAACAAGAGTGATGCGATCACATCTCTTGGTTCTTATTATTATAATAGAGTGAGGGCATGACAAGTATGAGAAGAAACAGACATCAATTGACTTGAACCTAGCTTAACCACAAAGGCGATTTGACAACTACAGGGCACACATTTTTGATGTTTCTGAATAGGAAAGAGGTGTGAATTTAAGACAGATGGTGTAGTGAAACAGGTTGACATGAACGATTAACAGAGGCGACAGAAAAGTCAGGAACACAGACAACGTTGCACAGTGACAATAAGGCTAAACAGATGCAAACACGGTACAACAACACACAACAGACACCGGCTCAGTAGGAGGCCTGAGTAAATTTACTATTATGCTGAAAACCGACGAGCAGCAGGCATCACGCTGAGGACAGAAGAGATACTTTGCAGACAGCCAACATTGACAAAAACATAAAAGCAGTGCGGGGAGGGAGAGTGAAAGACAGACTGATGACAGCGATGGTGAAATACATAATGTGTTCCACAGAAAAAATGAGCATCACTGCAAGGGATGGCTATCATTTTCAATATTAGGTTGACCCAAAAAGTGATAAAGTGAGATACAGACGGCCTTCTCTGTGCCCGTCACGTGTGCTATAAATAAAAGAACAAAGTAGAGCACGTGCTGACATTAAGGCACTCATTTAAAAAAGCCTTACACTTTCTGTTTCTGCTGCAGCAAGCAGGATGAAAATAGACCAATGTGTTTCCGCCCCCCCCCCAATAAACCTCTAACGCACACATCCGTAATTACTAAACAAAGCAGAGAAAGAACGAGGACAAGAGAGAAGGAGGGAGGTGGTGGAAAAATGGAGTTTGGGATTGTCCCCATTAATTTAAACCACACTGCAGGTGTAGGTTTACGCTATAATAGACAATAAAATACAGCAACATGGTGGTTTGCTGCTTTATAAGTAGTATGTTTGGAATTATGATCCAAATCTAGATTTTATTTGCAACTGGTCAGAACAGCAGGATGAAAAAATACCTGTCAAAGCTTAATGACTTGTGTTAGTTGTTTATAGTGTTTAAATAATATGGATAGGTTGCTATCTTCAGTTTCAGTGCAGATTGATTAGAGTTATATACCCAGTACTAATGCTTTATTATTAACTGATGCAAAAATAGCTTGGCATCTCTGGTGAGACACTTTTAGCTCCACAGCAAGGTCGCAAAAGTTTTTGTAACAATCAAAAACTGGAAAAATTTATGTCTCGGCTGTGTACCCCTTGATAATCCTTTCATTTTCATTTCTCTCTGAGGGTCTTCTAATAAAGTCAAATTTTAAACTTTAGGTACTGGTATCTGTATCATAGAGTCTACCTAAGATAAATTGAGATTTTTTTGTAATAATGTAGGTTTTCAGACAAGTCAAAGATATAGCTGAATACACGGATATTTGGTAAGATATCAAATCATGGTGCAAAATCAAACTAAAATATTTTGTACTGTACTTTTCCTTTGCCCAGTCAGTTGGTAAATACATATATATTTTACACCTGCTTTTACTTGTTAAATAAACTTTTGTAACAGCACATAAAGCATTTCAGCCAGCAAACTTAAACTAAGATAAACGGTGACATGCCTTTGCTGCTACACTAAAGGGTAGCTGGCCAGCGGTGACTGTGTGTCTTGAAGCTAGAAGGTGACTTTTAAGAGGCTATTAATGGACTCCATTGACTTTTAAAGGGATAATTGACAGGAGAGCTCTGAAATGTTTATTTGACTCCAGGGATCGTGACTGATTTAGTGTCTCTAACATTTAAATAAAAGATTGGACACTAACAAGACACCCTGGATGGCTACGTTTGTGTCGCCTTCTTGTGAATGGAAAATTCTAATTCATAAGAAGTTAATACTGACTGATCAATATAAACAAATTGATCATGAGTATCTCTATTGGTTACCAGCAGGAAGGTGCAGGAAGTCTTTGTGTGTCACCAGTCTGAACTTGGAGCTTTAGCTATTATGCAGCACATCAGTGAGTCATCACATTCATGACCCTGAGCTCAGATACACAGCTGCCCTGTTCAGAAAATGATGTCACGACACAGCAAGATCAGGTTTTGCTGATGTCTCCGGATCTGGATCATCCAGTGCTGTATGATATACAATTTAGCTGCTACTGTAACACTGCACTGCTGACACTCCTGTCTAAGGACGGAAAGTCAAAGAGACCTCATGGGACTCTTCTTAACCATTTTGAAACGTAAAGCTTCATGATGGTGCTTTTAGTCACATATTTATAATTACACTTACATTTTTTCATTTTCAAGTTTTTTGGTTATTTTTTTTGATTGCCAAAAACCCTTTCAATATCATTGATATCTTTTTTTATTGTTCCAGTTTACATAACTATACAACGCCAGCTCAGTCGTCACACAATTATGAAATAGTTCCACATGACCTCACCATCAGTGAGCGTGAGATGTAGCGTGGTGTTGAAACCAACATGCTCAGATGCGCTGTCGCCAAAGGGGTTTTTCATCGTTGGTAACAGTCAAATACAAACATCCATGGGTGAAAAAATAACCCCATCTGTGTACACATGCTCTTCCCTTAGAGAAACCTGAAGTTAAACTTATTCCAAACCTTAATTTAAGCTGGCAAGTTTATTAAAAACAAAGCAGCTGCATGAATAATGCTGTATAAATTATGTCCATGTCCATTCATCAGTGGTATTTTAGTGGCACTGACTCACACAACAACAACTTACGTGTTCTGAAGTAAAAGCTTGAAGGTTGAGTGAGGAAAGCTATTTTTGTATTAAAGGACTCTGGCTGTGGAGCAGTGACGAGATAAGGGATTGGGTGGAGAGATACTGACTGACCCCTTCCATCCAGTCAGTCAGGGCTGTTGCCACAGAGACGACCCTGCCATCGAAGTCGAGAGCAGTCCGGCCTGCTGCTTCAAGGCCACGCGAGGACCTTCTGTGCAGACATATAGATATAGACAGGGAGACACAAGGCCCACCCAATCTCACACAAACATACATACACCACCTTCACATTTGTTTATTACTGGTTGCTATGCCATTGCTACCCACAAGTACTTCAAGAACAGTACTTGAACTATTTTAAGCCCCACAAATGATCAACGTCACACATGGTGACAAAGCAACAGCAATGCCTCAGACTTTCAAACATCTCAACTTTCCAATGGTGAAAGTCTACAAAGCTGGAGCTTTATTCCACAACAAGCCTATGCAGTAGATGAATGGCTGAGAGCCTGGATTACATCAATAAGGTCAAAACCAACAGAGACAAAAAAAGTCCTTGAATGTCCCCAGATAACAGCAAACCTTCAACTTATCTTGTGTAACTCCTCAGGTGGTCCAATAGAGACTCAGGTTTGTGATATTTATCAACAGGACACAAAAATCAGCATTCGGCCATTTCATTCTTCCTCCTTAAATTCTTACTAGCTAATACCTATAAAATGCTATTAAACTCACTAGTTGCTGAATTGCTGGTGCTCTTAATCATACATGTGACCCTCCTTTGGGGTTGACAATATTTTTGCCACCCTCTACAGGCAAAGCTAAATTTAGGGGTGCCATAGTAGAATTCCATACTTGATAATTTGAAAGTTAATCCATGAACGTAAAAGTTTGGAAGAACACTGCAAAATAAAATGCAAATGTGCTTCGAATGAACTCTTCTGGACAAGACATGTTTACTACTTAGATTAGCCATGATAGTCATTCACAAGTCTGCTTTGGACACATTGTTCTTTTCTGAAAATATCCAGTAACAGGTAAGCATCAAATTGTCCAGACAAATGAATCACAATGGCAGTTTACTTTTCCGTGTTACAATTTAGGGAGCAAAGAGTGAGGCATTTTCACACTTAAATTCTGCATTTCGTTATTACGTTTGCTGAACATGTCAGATAGGTAGGTTCTGAGGAAAAGCCATTTGTAAAGAGATATGCTTGCAGGTAGAGGAGTGTTTTTTGAAGCCACACATCCTCCTCACGACTCCTTCTGGGTTTCTGACCCCCAGGTTAACAATAACTTCACTGCAATATAGGAAGGGTACACAAATATCTAAGCTGAGCATGCCCAGTATCACTAAATATTTTGGAGCAAGAAACTGGTTGATATTACAGATTTCTTGCAGAAGGCTATGGCAACTACTTGTTTTCAAGGGTAGCATGTGTGCAACGTGTGAGATAAATTCTAAATCCAAATTATTTCAATACACAATATGAAATTTTCTAGGTGTACATTTAACATATAAACACACGTTACTAGCCATATTTGTGAATAAGCATGTGCACAAAACTTTCAAAATACTAGATATGCTATCAGCAAAAGTTATTATAATTTGGGAATATATATCCCATTTTCCCATTTAAAGAGGTTCAGCTATGCATTAAGGAAACTCCTCTTCATTAGTAAACTGATTAGTGATAGTTGATCAACTGAAATTCTACAATCAGTTCTGCGTCTCTCCCCTCACATGGCAGCAGAGTGTTTGACCAGTTTATCTACAGTCTTTCTTTGCAGCAGGAGTTTCACCTGCACTTATATTTTTGACTACATATTGAATCTAGAATAACTATAGTGTCACATAACACAGTTGTGCTCCTGCAAAGGACATTGCTGACAGTGTTTCAGTAAATAATGCAACAGCAGTTTTGCTCCTGAGTCTCACTCACTGTGAAATCTGAGAATCTAAGGAGTGGATGGGAGCTTGAAGCACTTTTTAGGATGTATTCAGTATTCAGTGTGCAATGCCAGAACAGCTCCCTCTCTTGGTGGGCCTAAGCATGGGCTTTTCAGAGGTGATTAATCACTTACAGAGCTTTTTGATGACTAAGAAGTTACTTTTATTAGGACTACAGCATGAATGACTGTATGCAGAGGATGTAGGAAGATATGTGGCCCACAACCTATTGTTTATTTTTGCTTTAATGAAATGAAGCACATTTAAGCTGCTGTATGTCACTGCTGTGTGGGGTGTCTTATGCTCGTTGAGTTAGATCCTACCTTTGAGGTTTCCATATCAGTTTCTTCCACTTCTTTTGCTTGGCCTATCAGTGAAGGTAGAGAAGAGTAAATGAGAAGTTTTGGTAGAATCTCTTCTTTGGATATTCATTCTGTGATTGTCCTGATGACACTTGAACTGAAATGCACGATGCATATCAACTACTGAGATTCCCTCGACTAAAAACAAGCAAACGCAAAATTAAAATGGAAGGTACTTTTAATTCTAATCTGTTATCACTGGTCTTGATAAAAAGGTAAGAAACATTTTGTGTTGTGTTTCCTGAGCCTTTTTCCTGGCAAGGAAGCACTGTTTGCTCTCACAGTGACCAAAAAATATTCTTTCAGTCGGTATGGTTCCTCAGTGATCACCTGAATTCAAATTAAAAGCCCTAAGACTGTAAACATGTTCTCATGTTTGCTTTTAGTTTCATTACAATCTAGGGAATTTGAAACTAATAATGTCTCAGACTCACGTTGCACATAAAATGACATGCACATGTGCATTGATGTGTTTGTCTGTAAATGTATAGAGCAATGGATTATTGGGCTTGCAGAGTGCAGTCCTTTATCTCTGCTGCCACCAGCGATTCGATAGAGTGCCCACATGTACCATGAATCACTGTGATCATCAGAGGCCCTCAACCACTCCTCCATTTATTCAATCAATTCATTTTTGCTCTGGCACCTGATAATACATTTGCCTCTCCAGTCAGAGCAATTTCTTCCCACTCCTTTACCCCTGAGTGAGCTTCCCAACAGCTATTGAGAAGTTTCATTTGGCCCTGCACCACCTTCTACAGAACCTTTGCCTGCCACTAAGGTAGTCAAGTTTAATTTTTCCATACTGAGAGAAATTGATTAACTGAGGCATTACCCACTGATACTAAAGGTTATTTTATTAATGCCTCTGTATGCTGCTGCTTAATGGAGTCAAAATAAATGCACGGTGCCAAAATGCTTCAATATTCATGATGAGAAGAGTAAGGAGTGGATATGTAACATTGACCATGAGTGTTGTCGTCTTTCTCAGATGCCGAGAAATGGAGGAAGCCCTGAGTAAGAATAATCTGTGTTGCCTTTGGAACAGCCTGAGGGGAAATCAATCACATCTGTGATGGAGGAAGGTAGTCCAGAGAACACAGATTACACCACTTGATTTATAAAACCTGGAAAACAGACCCTCCTGTAAAGACGGATATGTAAGAAGGCAAACTGGCACAGAGAACTGCATTTGAATAAGGTTTTTGGAGTCAACACCTCTGCAGAGCTAAACCCCTGGACGGTGTGGTGTGACATGTTCACCTTTATCAATTATCTTTCAAATATGGCAAAAAGTCAAACAGATAAAAATGCTATCTGAAGATACACATTTTTCACCATTTTCTGAGATTTTATACATCCAACTACACAAGCAATAGATCATAACTGAAATAATCGTTAATTACAGCCTTAGTTTTTTGCAACAATTGTGCTATTCAGTTTTACTTGGCAGATGGTTCCCCCCTACAACATTTTTAAGGTTTATCCCGGTGGATATGCATTGGAGTAAGAGTGCTTATTTGCAGAAAAGATGGATTAAATGTCGACTAGCTGGGATGGAGATATAGTCATTTAGCATGATCAGCAGGATTGATTTGGGGATGAACATATGTGAATAACACCGTGAATTACCAGAGGCCCTGTGATTAGTCAGCAGTGAAGGCCTGCTGAATGCAAACACATGGCCCACTCAGACTGACACAGTATGTTCTGTAAGGTGATGTAAAAACCTGGATGTAAATTATGGCTGCTTTTGCATATTCTACCTTACTCACGCCCACATAGTGCACTTTAAGTGCCTCAACTTACCACTTCACCTGCACAATGAATAGAATTAACCCCCAGCTTCATTATCTCACGGACCTCAAAATCCCCTCCCAAACCAACGCTCCGCTAATAAGCTTCTATCTTCGGTGCACTCTGGACAAATGGATTTGGACCAACTTTAGCTCCAACTGTGGACAGACAGACAGACAGATCTGTCTCTGAAACTGATCACTGCAAGACAAAAACAGGTCTATACTTAGATTTTATACCATTAAATGGCATATGTGCATGGCATATCTCCTTGTGGAACTCTACAGTGAGGCAGATGTCCACCCAGCATGAAAACAAGACCTTTCACAAAAATGGTAAGTGGGTGTGCCACTGACAGACAGGAGCACTTAATGAATCACCTTCAGAGTGCGACATCAACAGCTGGCTTAAAATATAAGCTCTGAGTAATAACAATTATTACTCAGCTTCAGATTGGTAAAATAAATAAAATACAATAAAAAACATTGGTCTAAGAAATAGCTTTAGGTTCTGTTTTTTATCTAAATTGGACAAAGTATAAGCTTTAAAAGAACCCTTTTGAAGCAATTTCAATCAATTCATTCAAAAACGGGAGTCTGCAGATAAAGAACCATATGTCCTGTTCTCAGGTTTGTTTTTATAGTTGTCAATGAAGCAGGTGCCTTATGGTCTAGCAAGTGATACTGCTAGATTCTGTTCTGTTTTTTTTGCCACTGCTTAATAGTTTGGAATCACCAAGAAAGACTAAGCAAAGTCTAATTAAGCTGCAATAGATATTACATTTTTAAAAAATGTGCTAAGCTGAAGGAAAAACGCTCAGCTAAATTTGCATACCTTCCTTTTTTATCCTTTAAACTCTCATCACTCTATCAAGTGAAAATCCATAGATTCACAGAAAAAAAAGTGGTTCAATAGTATTCCAATAAAAAACTGAAAGAGTTCAAAGTATTTTGCCTTGTATTTGTATAAAACTCACTGCACACATTTTTAAGTGGGTGGCAGCAATTTGATCATTTTTCTGGGAAAATTTACATGGTCTTTTATCACATTTTTTTCTGTTTCACGAAGAAAATATACAGCAGTGCCCTTGACATACATGAGATGAGTGACAATTAATTCATTTGCAGCTTTGTTCGTACCGTCTTAATAACTGTTACATGAATAACTATTAATATTAACTGCGATTATTCTACTTTAGTTAAAATCAATTTCATAAATTGCAGAGGCATACATTTAAACATAAGAGTAATTTTTTGTTGAATTTAATTGATTGTAAAAGTGAAAGAATATAATATTTGCCATTTTACCATTTAGACATTGTGCGTTAGAAAGGAGCGGAGCAGCAAGACGGAAAGAAATCTGACATAGATGCTTTAACCAACAACCAATTCTTTCCATTAAAGCAAATGAGCTTTCCCCCCCATTGTCTCATGGATCAGAGTGTTCTCCAGCTACTAGCACTTCTATTGATTACGATTATATTATCGTTTGTGATTCATACAGGAGCTAAAGATGGTAATGTGAAGGTAGCACGGTAACACCTGCCAAGAGTGTTTTACAGAGAAGGGTAACCTAAAGCAGTCCTAGGACTGCCCTGTATCCTCGTCGACAGGCACAGTAAATCTAACCCAATTGCCCTTAATGGACCTGGGGAGCAGAGATCACAGGAGAGATTTAGAAGCCAGCCGGAAAATCCCTCCTGCACAAATGTGTACGTGCATGTGTGGGAAAGGTGGACTGTACTTGCATACTGTGATTTATTCCGCCACACCCCTGCATTCATCAGGTTAAAGAAAATGAATGTGTTGATTAATCACTCTGACACATTTTACCAATTAAATGAACTGGCAAAGGAAACAAAGGCTGACAAAAAAGTTATTTTAATCACATTTTTAATAGTGGCCCCACCCTAACTAGGAGAACACAAATGTAGAAAACATAATGCAGTCACAGTGGCAGGACACTGAATGCATCAAACAGCAAGTGTAAATTAACCTTAACTCGCATAAGGTTGGTCGGCCTTTAAAAGCTAATGCAGCTTAAGAAGGAAATAAATTAATGCAATTGCCGTTTAAAAATCTGCTGTGGACAAGAGACAGAGGAGATGCATCTTTCTCTAAAAGGTCAGACAGAAAAGGGTACAACTGTGAAACAATACCGGTGACCAGGTTATACAATTTAGTAAGTGGAAGCTGCACTAGTATTATATCAGCTAATTCCATAGATAATTGTAGGATGATTGTAGCGTATCAAAGAATATACAGTAGTAGTAGTAGAGCAGTAACGAGCATTAGTGATATATCCGTCTAATACTTAATTTTTACTGTAACATAATCTTTCCATATTTGTCTTGCATTCTATTTATTGCATAAAAATGTAAACATTTACAACCAGTAATGTACCAATGCTACAAACTGTAAAAAAAAAAAAAAAAAAAAAAATCTGGGTTATCAATGTCATACATACATTTTCACACTAACTTCATGCACCTAATCTTAAAAGCATGCCAGCTAACCTGCTGTTTGCCTACAGGATAGCAATGTGCTGCAGCTAAAGACAGGTAACAGAAATGAGACCTGACCTTATGTTTGTGCATGGTGAACAGGCAGACACCATCCTGGCCTCTCTCCTGGCTCTCATGGCCTCTCTTCAATCACTGTCTCGCTGTTTCGCTGTCAAATTGTCACTTGTCCACTGAGCTCAGTCATCATCGCCAATCCTCAAAATCCCCCTTGTCCAAAACCTCTTATACAGAACATCCGATATCAGTCAGAGGAAAAAAATAAGGTCTCACACAACAGTTGCAGTTACAGAGGTGATACAGACAACACTTGTTAAGCCGAAATGCCTGTTCAGGAGACGCAGGATGGTCCAGGCTGCTCTGGATGCCGCTATTCTTTGCCTACAATTCCAGCCGCTATTGTCACAGCACCATCTTTCCTTACATATAAAAAACACAATGAGTTGGAATAATCTGTGCAAGTGCTTCAAAGACTCGCATCCTACCGCACCACCTCACATCTGCTTCGCTGAGCCATGGATGAGCAGTTGTACGAGGGAGGATGGGTCAAGGATGCGAGCGCTCTGATTGGCTGGCTGGCCATGGTGTGTGTGTGGGAAGGTCCCTTTGGTAGGCTCCCTGCGAATGGCTATGTTCGACAAGGGTGGTCCTTCACCTCGTTTCCTCCACTCCCTGCTTTATCAGCCTCCCTCCCCGCTCCGCTCTGCTCCCCTTCACTTTCTCCGTCTCCCCTCCTCCCTCCTGTCTACAAGCTGCAGACATGTATTCGCAGTCGTCAGCCACCGCATCACAGCGTCTTTCCAAAGAGCCACATCAGTGACACAGCGGCTGCATGCACACAAATGCATACATGAATATGGAGAAAAGAGAGCAGCTATGCCATGAATTTATCTCATCTTATGAATGTTAACAATACTTGCATAGTCAATGACCTGAATTTATCAACAAACAAAACAAATAGCCCTTAGTTCATAGTCATCTTTCTTATCATAACCATTTGGATGTACTGATATTATCTTACATACAGCTTGAGCTGGATATAATGTATTACTGGAATCATTACAGAAGAGGAAATCTGAAGAATGAGATATTACTAATAAACCGAGAATAAAATTATGTTATAGACAATGATGTTTGCTAGCACAAACAAGAGATCTGAACAGTTTCTCTAAAAAAAAACCTCACAACAAAAAGTCTCCTGATATTTTGTCCTCTGTGAATTATGCTCGACTGTACTGACTTATCCTTTCCCCGTTTGAAAGTCATCCAGTACCAGAAAATGGCAACTTGTTTATTAGTATCATTTACTTCATATGTTGGATCGTTGCTTTTCTGAGGCTTCTGCACAAAGTAAAGAGTGAGATCAGATTATGCTGACCTCCATCACTGGAAGCTAATGTCTCAAAACCACAGACAATGATCGATAATCCAGAAATTGAGAAGGCAGAAGAGCAATGCAGACACTGGAACAAAGGCGGAAAGCACAATGTGGGACTGTTCAGGAGAATCTCAGCGGCAGAATTCTGATAGTCATTACAAGGACAAGATCAGTTACTGGCACATTATTCATCTCTGCAGTCACTCTGTTGTTTTACAAAGACAAAGGCTACATCAGGACTTGCAGACACAATGGTAACTCACTCAAACTCTTCTTTCAAACATGCAAACGGCAGTTTCCAAATGCACTTGCATCCTGCCCACTTCATCCAGCCGGAGGGCTTTTTGCATGCATTATTTACAGTTGCTCTTAGAAGTAGGCATTGATTATTGTGCAGTCTGTGTGACTCAAGACTACTTAGGAAATACCTGCAGTGGGGTTACAGGGGCTACAGAAACAAAACGTTATATAAGGGATGTGGTTAGGTAGAGGTGAGAAAAAGACGATTTAACGCTATTTAGCTTGTAGACTATCATCTCTATTAGATTAATGTGTTATCTGTACTATAATATCACATTGATTTGATCTGATTTATTATCAGATTGATAAAAACTGCAGAAAACTCTATTTTACAAATCAGCTTTTATAGGTGGCTAACTAAATAAATCAGTGTTTGATAGCAAGGGAAAAAAACTTGCCCACATTCACTCTCTGTGTTATTCTATTTACACTTCCCAAATCTGATGAAACCTTTGTTTGCATGACTCAAAGCAAAATGTATGCAACTTAGGAACTATTTCACATTGTTTTAAAATGCACGAGTAGGTTAGTGGAGACAACACTGTAGGTTCTCAAAAAACAAAAAGCAGTATCACCAAGTCCAGTCATTAGAATAACAATAATAGATTTTTTAAAATCAAAACTGTGATTTAAAACAATTCTCAATTCATGCAACACATCTGGTGCAGATTTTACATTGTTGTGTCAATGCTTTTACAAATGCGTAGTGTTCTCCTTAAATGACAAGCATGTTTATGATTCTATCTCATGTGGTAATTCTCCATCACATGTTTTAAATCTATTATGCAGAAATATTTAACTGAAGCTTGAGTGACTAGACAGCAAATCACAAGATCAGGTAGAAAAATGACACTCTTCCCCAAATTGCTCAGCCCTAGTCTAATGGCTGATTTTCTGCCAAATGACACAAAATATCAGATCTGACCCAGTGTTTGTCAGGACAGGACTAAAACACCTTTTCTGACTTTGTGTGCCTGTGTCTTCATTTTGCAAAGTGAGATTCAACAAGAGACTGAAACAAGTGGAAATAAAAAAAAAATCCATTTCTCCAAAGGCAACTGGCTTGAAAGACATTGCACTAAATACTGGAGTACAGAGACTCCTAGTGGTTTCACCCTGGACTGGTTTGCTAGTCACACAACTTGCATGACTGACCACCCAAAGCATACCAAAGCAGACACACACATACCAGAGCGCACACACACAAATGCACCAAAACAACAGTGTCCACTCAGCTCAGAAAATGTGCTGGACAAACATTGCTTTTTCTGACTGATCACTGCACGCATGGTACACGTAAACACACACACACATCAAAAGGCAAAGAGCTTTCATTGTTATAGCCTCATAGCAAGCTGTCATTATCACTTTTCACATGGAGTGAAAACATGCAACCCCTATTTCCAAAAGCTGTAATTCCTCATTCAATCCTATTATTAAGTCTACAGAACCAGCCACAAAAGACAAGATGTAAAAAAATACAACAGCAAGAGTCAGAGAAGCTTTTAGAAATGGATACAATTTTGATGCAGATTATGCAGCATAGACTGATCCCCAGCATTAGGAAATTGCTGTAAATGTTATGTAAATTACATATAAACTGTTGTACTAAATCCATGCATTGTCAAGTAATTTATTCAAGTTATTCATGGAGAACCAGTAATTCACACAATCCTTTATTCCAACGTTTTTCTCTCATGCAGCACCTCAACGACTTTAGCACAACAATGCTCATCCCCACTCACCTTTTCAGCTTATGCCTTGAACCTTTTTGCTTTCGGACTGGCACCGTGTCTCTTGGGACGGTGCAGCTTTCGCACACTGAAGAACAACTGTGTGTGTGTGTGTGTGTGTGTGTGTGTGTGTGTGTGTGTGTGTGTGTGTGTGTGTGTGTGTGTGTGTGTGTGTGTGTGTGTGTGTGTGTGTGTGTGTGTGTGTGTGTGTGTGTGTGTGTGTGTGTGTGTGTCCACAGTGCTGACCTGCCACTGGTTGGCTGGCTAAAAGACTAAAAGCCCCACAATGGTGTCCAACTCACAAAGCCCTGTTTGTGTCTGATGTTGTTTGTCCAATAAAAGCAAACAATGGCATTCCATGGCTTGCAACTGTATTCAGAGCTGGCCTCTCTCAAATGTAAAGCGCATTCAGACACCTTGGTTGGCGGACAAAGCCCTGTATCTGTGTCACATGTGGGGTGGGCGGGCCCGGGGCAAATGGGGTGACAGCAAGGCCAGTCCCACTGTACCCTTAACTGTATGCATTAGCTCAGTAGCATGTAATGGATGGCCGCACTTCTACAGGTAAAAGAAACTAAAGTCAGAAAGCACACATACCTGATTTTGTCCGCTGCACTGTCAGACCTGCACAGAAAAGGGACGACGTAGAATTCAGTCATGCACTGCATCTTTATAATACAAGCACCAGAACAGCAGATCAATCTTTAATAATGCCCCATAAGGATTTGTTCATGTGTCTAATTATATGGGAAACTGTAGTTATTAATTCATTCATGCACAGTTCACAGTCCTTTTATAGATACTTAATATGAGAGCATATATGTTTTATCCATATACATTGTACTGTTATACAGCAGCGTTATTATAGCTTCTAATACACCGCTATCACTTTCTAAGGGAGGGGTAAAGTGTCACATGACTTTCACAGCCAAACCAAGTGTGAAATATTGCAATTTCACAGTAGTTATTTAAATATATACTCTATACTATAAATTTGCTCAATCAGACCCTGTGACGTCTCGTCTCACAGTGTTTGATCACAACTCACAATCATGTGCTGCGTCATCTTCCCTGATGAGTCATATTACACTCACTTAGCAAAGTCACCTATTACATAATGCTATCCGCAGTTAAAGTGGGGGAGTCAAACTTAGCAGATGCATCAGATGCATGAATATGAAAATGACAGTAAACGAGCAAAAACTTGTCCTCATTTCATCTCTGAATCTTATCAGTTTCTGTCCCCAGAACCTCCGTGGATGCTCTGATAATCTGGCAGAGGCAGCTAAAAATCAACAAGATGCAGCTGCACGCAGCACAAGCAGCACACTGGACAAACAGACAGATGCAGTGCGAGCAAAACAAGGCTGACAGACATGGAGACGGAGACACAGGTGGAATTTGGGAGAGGAAGCAGTGCAGCCTTCAGGCAGAAATGCAGCTGATTTTTTTTTACCTGCAGAGGAGACATGACATTCCGTGCCCTCTAAAGCCGGCTACAGAACGCTGCTCTCCCTGCAGCTGCTGCAGACGCCCCTCACTAGCTATCACCAACACAGCAAAGAGAAGAGCAGCAAAAAATCCCATAGGTTTGACAGGTACTGTTCCTAATTCGAGGACGTGGAGACACCGAGTGAGAAGAGTGTGCGGGAGGGAGAGCCAGAAAGAGAAACACGGAAATGAGTGCAGGGTAGGGAGAAAGAGTGGAGGTGTAGTGTACAGCTCTGGTAGACAGAGCTAAAAGCAAAGACAGCTAAGTGGGTGGTTATTATGAGGCCAGACGAGGACGATTCCTACAAGTTTTCTGTTCTGAATTTTCTCTTACATCACTTCTGGATATACTTAACCTCTGTGAAATGATAAAATAGGAAGAGGAATAATGACTAGATTGTATTCTGTTTCTGTGTAGACGACGTTATGTCATGCAACAAGGGGCCACATTTGCATTTCAAAAAGCATGACATTAGCCACAGCAGAGGAAAGAACCTTGGCATAATCCTGCAAAGTAAGCTGTCAAGTTTAAAAAAAAAAGTGTTGAATTTGGCTGAGATTTGGTGTGCAGGATTTTATAGTCTAGCAATCTGTTACCGCTTTTGCAGCGATCCAACAAGGTCATTTGAAATATTTATTAGCCAGAAGCATCTGACTTCATATACTTTATGTGTGGTGCATTTATCTTAGTAACAGCTTTCTTTTCTTTCTTTCAAGTCAGGTATTAAAACAGCACCAAACTTAGCTGGAAATCAAAAACAAAACACAGATAACATTGAAGAATGTGCCTGAGCTTCCATTTTTCTGAAAATAAGGCTGCAGCACAAGCAAAAAGATGCACTTGCATCAGTGCTATATTTATACTTGCATCTGTTTTCAGGGACTTGCTGTTCATACTATTTCTGCTGCACATGCAAACTTCAGTAATGCAGGTCGTTTTTCTTTTCTGATACCTCCCAGTCTCCTGGTAGGTAACAGCTCCCTTCCTGAGATTTCCACTGATCCTGCTGCTTTTACTTCACCGTAAAGTTTGCCGTAGAAACCGGGATATCACATCCCAGGCCACCATGCGCACACATGCTCAATAAGAACGCATTCACACACCTACACACCAGGTTCAAGTTACTGACTTAATGTCTGGGCCTGTCAGTGGTGCTGCTGTGACAACTGCAGCATCTCCCAAGGTGATGAAGTGCTAATGATGCTGCCCATGTCTCCACTCAAACTGAGCTCTGAAGGAGGAGAAACACTGCTCACTGCCATAGCTACATATGGCCACTTTCAGATGACTACGAAATAGAAAGACACAAGGAAAAGGTACTGGTTACATTACAAATGGGCTTGCATAGCTGACTTTCTATAAAAGAGCACTCTGTGCGCTTTTGTAATCCTTAAAGTCACATCAGAAACATTACCACTTACAAGTATGTGGATGCTTCAAATGGTCCATTTTCACAATATGCGTGCATTTTAGGACCAATCATGTGTGTAGACTCAAGTAGCATATTATGAAAACAAAAAATTATCTTATTGAAAAGCCACAATCAAACAGACAGATATATATAATGTAGCATAGCAATCCCTTTGTCCATGTGACCATAGTTACTTGGAAGAAGAGAAACTGCCCTCTAGTGGAGAATGCATGCAAAGAGCAGACATGCTGTACTATGTGACCAGAAATTATGGAAAACATTGGCTTTATTTTTCTTTTCCTTTGGATAAGTATGTATGTGACCAAGTGGACAAGACACAAAACGCACAAGATATTGTATGTGTCCTGACTTTAACCTGAACTGTCTTTACAAGGCGCATATAGTAAAAATAACTTTCTGAATTTAAACTTCTGATTCACATTTGCGTTTTCTTTTTTAATCAAGCCAGAACTTTGCTTTGGTTTCTAAGCAAGTTTTATTATTGAAATAACTGGAAAAAAGAGGCACACAGAAGCAAACACACAGAACACACATTGCTCACCTCTCCTCTCGGATTAATGGAGTCAAGAAGCGAGTGCCGTCATCTTCGTGGCTGCTCTGCTGGCTGCTTTGCTGACTGCTTTGCTGGCTGCTGCATGGTGAAGAGAAATCAAGTTATAAATGAGGACAGTGTCCTAACAAACTGCAATGTAAATACAAAAGTACACATAAGGTTAATTTTTGTCTTTTCTTTAAAAACTATTGTGAACAATCTCAAGAATCATCACTTTCCCAAATTTAACTGTTTAAAATATCTTGATTTACTTGCCCCTAAAAATACGCTAAAAATACACAACACAGCAATTACAGTTCATTCTTGGCAATTAATTAACTGCTAATTTGCAGTACATTATCTCAAAAACGTCACAGTTCTTGTCTTCCTGCTGTGAGTCTGTTGCTGCTGGGACTGACACCAGTTGTCAAAAACGCTGCAAATTAAGTGTCAAATATTTGTGTTCACTGTCAAATACTTACAGCAATTTTAAGCGTGCAAAGTAAATGTCAACTTGTTCCATTTTGATAGTGGTTTAAATCATGTCCTGTGCATGCATATATCCAGTAATAACACTAGAGGGGGCTATATGACATTGACTATTTGAAAGATAAGACTTCTGATAATAGGCTGGAGGGACATGGACGTCTAGCTGAATATATAAATGGGGACGGAGACATTAATGCATTAATAAAGGCTTGAGTAGTTTGGGAGTCAGAAATCTTCTGAAGACATCTGGTTATCACTGCTACCCAGAAAATTATGTAGAATTCAAGTTTGGATATTTGTAATATAGTTTTTGATGACCTGAATTATGGTATCACAGAGGCATTGCTGTCATTTTTTTCCACTGGTGATTTCCCTATTTTAAGATGCTGCTGTTATTCCCGTCCACAGTTTGACATTTTAGAATAAAGCCAGTCTGTTGGGAAAGGTCTTCATTAATTCACACTCTGCAGGATGCCTTGATCCATTTCCTATTGCAGCTATAGGGTGTGTAGAAGGCTGGGGGGGATGCCGGAACGAATGAAAAATGCACATTTTGAGAGGTGGAGATTATTTTGGTACAATGTAGACACACTGAAAATAGTCTTCTAAGTTAATTAGCTATTCCTGCAGTTAGACACTGTGCTCAGTTAAATTTAAGTCTTAAATTTTAATTTCTCTGAAAAGGAGTTGCATATTTGACTCCAGGTGTACTAGAACTTATGATAAACAGGCAGCATATTATTAATATTTAAGGTCAAAGGTCCAGAATGATTGGCAAATAACAAAGTAACATTTAATCAAGTCACTTATAGTTTTTCGTAACATAGGTTCAAGTTCAAGACATCAAGAAAGTCAGAATATGTTTGAGCAGAGTGAGAGAAATGGAACTGTTTGCCTGCAATCAGTTGCATCAGTGTGACCCCTGAACTGTGTGATTGCACCATAAATGTCACATCTCTTGTGATTGGAGCAGCACGAAATCGAGGTGAGGACGGCTCAAATAGTCCATCCATTTGTTTCTACATTAAAACCAGACTCATCCAGGAACAGGATCACAGTGAATAATCTCCAGCTACACTGTAAATTCAGTGTCACTTACAATCTCCAAATAGAATCCCTTACACTTCATAACACACTGTATTCATAAAAACAGGTATGGGCTAGGTCTGAATCGACTTGCTATTCGAATGTGGACTGAAGTCCAGACTTTGAGGAGCACTGTTCTACTCGATATTAACATATCTTTTAGCTATCTGGAGAACCAAAAACCTGAACATTACGTGACACGTCACACAATGCACCACACCAATGAACAAACTACTAAAAGCAAGATTATTATATTAAAAAGCTGCTGTTTCCTGTAAAGAAGGAAACTGCCAGCTTTTACCAGCACCTTTCAGCTAACAGATTGTTTGACACACAAAAGATAATTTTATGAAACATCACTTTCCCTCCACTCCCTCTTATCTCCACTCATGGCTCTGCTGTAGCTACAGTGTGTGTGCAAGCTGTAAAGTCAAACGCATATATTCTGGTTTCTGCAAATGTTTATATTGGTATCCTCGTCCTTTAGACCAAGTTGACATGGCATTGGTCCCAACTGAATTATTTATTACTCATACACAATTGATGCAATATGCACTTTGAACATGATAGCAAGGGAGTAACTAAATACTGTCAATTTTTACACAGTGTTTGCAATGACAACCTCCTACAGCGCACATGCAAACTTTACAAACGTTGTGAAATGAGGCATAATTTTTATTTTTTCCCCCTTCACAAAATGCAAAACAACCTCAGAGAGAACATAGCTAGTCTGCACTCTGAATCCAGTCTACTTATCTTTGATCAAATATGATCCCAGTCGTGTTTGTATTTGCATATTTTAAAGCATCTCATTATCATTTCCACATGATCTTAAAATACATGGCTGTCACAGGTGTCAAATTTATTGTACACTATAAAAAGTTACAAAGTTTGAAGTGTAATCAAAAGCATTAACATTAAGAGTTACCTCAACCGGAGGGAAACATTTGTAACTTTTAAGGTGATGGATGGTGTCATCTGCTCTTATCCATACTGTGTTAGCACTGCACATATTTATCATAATTATTTTATGATCAACATAAAAGTTAAAGCCAGAGAGCAGGACTTTTATTTATAAATGAGCATCAGTTATATTCAAGATCTTACCTAGCTAGTTCACGCAATGCTGAGTATGCCTATCAGTGCTCTGTATTTCACAGTATGCTGGAGTATTAAATCTGGTGTCTGAGGTGACATTTCTGCACTGGCGCACTGGTAGTGATGCATTTTACGTGACCCAGCGGTGATTAATTTGCCTGAACTGAAGAGAGGGAGACTGTGGTGACAGAGATGCAGTGGGCCCCTATGGTGGAGGATATAGTGGGAAAAAAAAAATCGAGAAAGCATCCTGGAAAAGTTTCTGATGCTCCAAACACAAAGTAAAGTCAGCAATCAGGGGAGGGATTATGGTCTGAAAGGAAAAGCCATTAAGTTAAAGCCATGAGTTGACAGTGTTTTTGTAGTTACACTCACTGCCTGAAGGAGGAGACAAAAGTTCCTCACTGCAGGTGTAAATTGCTAAAATCATTGTTATCTTTCTCCTTCTGCTCTGAAACCATTCAGCAGAATTTCTTCTTTTTATGTTTTTCATATCCGTCTACAAGAGAGGGGTTTGCTGTGTGAAATATTTAACTGCTTGGACAAAGTGGAAGCAGTGAGGCTGGGGAGCTCAAAATAGCTCTGCTTTTATCAGTGGCAAAACAACAGATTCCACTGTGTCCTCAGGCTAGACTGTTCTCAGACGCACAATCTCACACATACACAGATACACAAAGGCGTACATGTACACATCTACAGTTGACACATTTCTCTGCCACAGAGGGTAACACAGGAACCAGGCTAGAATGAGAAGATTAAGATGACACAGGAACTGGCAAAGAACAGCGATAATTAGGAACACTTTGGTTGGACAAAGACTGTGTTACCAAGGCTCCATTTTAAGGTGAGATTAAAGATTAAAATAAAAAAACGCTGAGATGCTCCCATGATTCTATCCTTGATCACAAAAGCTTTATGGATTGAAAGCAATCAGAGGGGAAAATTGAATCATGTTCCATGTCAGTGATTGAAAGCTGAAGCTGTATCAGGAAAATTCATCCCATAAAGTATTTCAAATCATCTCTGAAACACATCTCTCTAACAGCACTTTATATCAATTCATTTTAAAATAACAATTATATATTTTGAAGGGAACCGAGCAGCACTAATGTACGGCATTAAGCTTGAAATCTCTCAGCTAAATCTTCGTGAAAACTCTTAGAATACTTACTAGATGTTTAAATGCTTCCTTGAAGAGAAGACCATGTTAACATTTTCACACAGCACCAGACCTCTTCATGACACAACAAGCCTCTGTTTAACTATATAACTATATTACCTCGGCAGTGTTTGTATATTAACTGGGTATTTACAGCCAGTTTCAAGCCACAAAGCCTGTGTAAGCATTTTTAAGTTCACTGCATTGACCAGAAAGCAAATCCACTGCATTTTGTGTGGATGTTTGCAGACACACACCAAAAAAGCAATAACAGATAGTGATCTTTCTGCACTCGGCACTAATCATATGACTTGCGTTATACTCCTTGTGCTTCACTCGGACTTAACTATCTCAGCATAATAAAGCCCCAAATTTCAAATTTATTTATGTGACATATGAGCACAAACAGAACATACAAAAAAAATAAAATATTGGCATGCAGCATGTCTAAAGTACAATGAATATTACATAAACAAATGAAGAACATTCTTCAAATAGGCACCTGATTTACTCACTTTTGCCTTATGTGTTTGAGAAAAAAATTAAATAACAATAATTATTTAAACACAGGCAAACAATTTAAATAACGCTCGGGGAAATACTTCCCCCTAAATTTCATTATGCTTAAATCATTACAGTCAAACAAAAAGTTGCCAATCTCTAGTTCCTATTCAACCCTTTATGCCTTGCAATCACCTCTGAATTCTTTCATACAACAGATCTAATTTTCAGTTTAAGCTCTTGTATAAATTCTACATAAATGTCATATATCTGAGCTCACTTTTTCAGTTGTGCAGGAACTGATGTCAGCCGCTGTTCAACAGTTAGTTTCAACCAGAGAAGTTAGTTCCGCTTCTGTGTGAACCAAATACACGAACCACAATCATCCGATATCTGCCTAATCTGCTAGATCCGGTGAAAAGCATATACTCATGTATTATATAGACTGAGCAGATACTTCTATACTACTGAGCTGAGTTTTTTCCTTCACCTTCCATCTGCCGCCCCTGTAGTCAATAATTCTCTTTTAACTGCAGTGCAGACTGAGTATCTTCTCAGTTACAGACCATATAACTGCAGGTTGTAATTCTAACTTTTAAGATACACTCAAGGAAAACAGGATAATAAATGGTTTCTCATTTCTTATACAGTTAATTGTAAATCTGTCCTAGGAACAAGACATTTCATAAGGACTCTTAAAGCAGCACATTATAACTTTTCAAAAAGAAAAGAACGTCCATGGTTAATAAAAAGGTAAACTCACAGGATCAAAGTCCTGGGCACCCATGGGTGTAACTCCTGGCGGATGAATGTCCAGTGTCTGGCTTTAGGAGATCACAAAACTGCTACAACTAGATCAGTTTTAGGGACTACAATGTCTGAAGAGAGCACACTGTGACCTTAGAACAATGTGACAGTCCAGATTCAGTCATATAGTCAGAACTTTTGTACAGCTCTTTCTTCTTTTTTTGTTAAACTCTAACCTCTGGTATAATTTTTTAAATGTGGTTTCACAGGGTACATTTAAATACCCACAAGGAATAGTCACTGTGCATATTCAGATTTTACATTTAAACCCGTGACTGTTGGAGGCAACAAGCGTCTGAAGTCAAGCCAGCAAATGCACATATTACAGGTCAGAGTTCTAGTTTGAGTTGAATGCTGACAATAACAATAATACCATGTTAATGTTTAGCAGGTGTCTTCATTTAGCATGTTTAAAACAAGGTATAGCTGAGACTCACTGGAATTCTACTCAGTTTTGGACAATTTTGACCTAATAATTGAAAATTATTTTTCCCAAATCGATGCAAATGATAAATAGGAAAAAAATGCTTGGAATGTGTCCAATATTGAGCAAGAAACCTTTAAACGATAAATGTGAACTGTCATTTATAATAATCCCACATGGCAAAGTCCAAAATCAAAGCGATTGTTTCTGCCACTGACAGGCTCAGGCTGTGATTATCTGAGGATGAGATTGATGAACTACGGGAGCCCAGCGGGAAGGCGTTGGTGGCGGATGTTGATGACAAAATCGATTTTCATAAAAACAAATCGACATTAAGTACAAACTCGAATTAATCGATAAAATCGATTTATCGCCCAGCCCTACCATGATGTCCACCTGAGAGGTGAAGGAGCTTTACAGACCACTGTGCTGACCAGTGCTGCAAAATGACTTTTCCTAAAAGAAAAAGATTATTTCAAGAGTGGAGGTAATGTTATTGGCTGGAGTTATTTTGCTGAACTGAAATAAGTACGCACAAAAGCATGGCAGGGTGTAGGCAACAACAATCACTCATATAACCACTGTACAAATGCCCCGTGTGATTACATTGCAGCCATTTTGCAGGTCTTGCTCACCATCAGGCCAATTCCAAAGATTTTGGTCCCTATTGACTACTTACACTCAAAAATGAAGGAAAATAGGGCCCAAGTTTAAAAGTACAAGACTTATCCTTTCAAGGATCACTATGTATCAACCTGAGGCAAGAAATATTATATATTTTATTATAGCTTATCCAATATCGTTGTCAAAGTATTTCAAGGTGGCACAAGAGTAAACGTCAATAGGTAACTAAAGCCAAAAAGACTTATTGTCAGTGCATCTAGACTAATTTCATGGTAACTTGTCCTAGCTGTTGACATATTTCGGTCTGGACTGAAGCGCTGAAACATTAGACTGACATTGTTGAACGTTTTTACAGAACAAGGTGTTAGTATGAGAAATGTCCTGCATCGTCGTTACTACAGGGCAAACATGGTTGCAAGTGGTAAAGACAAAACTAACTCATTTCCAATATCATCAGTAAAGACGATCCTGCATGCTGGTTTTCTGTGTACATGCTCACACTGTGTTGTCTGCATGTTTATACTATCAAAGTCAATGTGTATTCATGTAAAATGGTTCAACTAAATAAGGTAGCCAGAGGCTGCTATCTTTACAACGGTGCTATTATTGAAAATCCTTCTATGAAGCACCAGCATGTCAAAAATCAAACATACAAACACAAAATGCCCATGAGGCAGTAGACGTGAGGAGAGGGGCTGACTTCATCGAAAACATGGACAGCAAACAATCTGTTCTCAAAACTTAGAGTCTGCTTGTTCTGCATCAGCAATAATTAAGCAAAAATTAAGATCTGGATTATCTATGTCAATCTCACAAACCCAATAGATACTTTTTATGTGCTTGTTGCAACACAGTACAGTATTAAATCAACTTCATGAAACACCTTGAGAGGGAGATAGAGCTTCACTCAAGATGTGCTGGATAATGACAACATTTCACACTCAGGGAAGCTGTTGTGGTTACGCTTTTATGCCTCTGAAGAGATGTTGTCTTCAATTCAGGCAAAGATAAGACATTGATGGAGTGAAGAATGAGCCTATTCCTGTCTGCCATCTGTTACCCGCGATAACTGGCCTCTTAGAATACAGCAAAGACAGAGGACACAACACAAGGAGAAGTAAGCACCAGAAGTCCTGCCCTCAACTTTTCCTAGTTTTTGAGGAGATATTTTTGCTGAAACAATATAAAAGCAGGCAATGTCTAATCAGTTTGTTTTTCAAATGTGTAACTGAATGAAAGAACTGAATTCTTTTAGCCTGCTCACTGCTTAATAATGTTCCTTTTAAGTAAATATGAATAACGTTAAATTAGGTTAATTTGCAAGATTTTAAAGGATTTCTTGGGATTTACAAGACTTAATAGTGTTATGTGACACACACGAGACTCATCTAAGGCCTATTTAAGGAGGCCTGGGAAGAAAAATGCACTGAATGTAATCAAGCTTGTAGTGTAACCTTGGCTATCTTGCCGTGTTTTTATTCAACCTCTGAAATAATCTGATAAAGTGACATGTTCTCTCTTGTATGAAAAGACAGCAGAATATTTTAGATCTAATGTACATCTTTTCTACTGTATCATGTAACATTATCAAGAGGAAAGTGTGGAACTGGTTGAATGATAGTGTTCAATGTTTTCTAACAGAAGCTAGAAATGATCAAATGTTGTTTTACTGTAAAATATGCTCCGATGTCTTTTCTGATTTTAATATGCAATGTCAAATCTGTTGCAGATTATTCAGGAGGTGTTGAAAGGTTAAATACTAATAAACTAATCAGTTTTCTTATCTGTGTTCTATCAGCTGCAGTACCAGCAGTTTAAACGGGCCAAACACAAAAACATATTTATGTGAGTTCTGCATCAACATCTAAATATATGTCTGGTTCCTATGTCTTTGAGTTTCAGTTAAATACCCCTGTACTATACTATATATGTACAGTACAGCACAGATGTCTGCTAGTGTCCTGCCAGGACAGTTATTTCTGTTGCACAGTGTGCTCACTTCCGCTTTTAATGCTGCAACGCGTATGCCTAACATGGAATCCGATTACTTGATTAATCGCCAGAATGATCAATAGAATACTCGATTACTAAAATATTCGATGACTGCATCCCTACTTCCCATGAATCCGTAAGTGTTCAATGACTCATTTAGAAAGTTACATTTTTTAAGCACTAGTACCACTGCACTTTATTGACCCTCAAGTCGCATCATCACAGACACCAAATGTCTCTCAGATGTCAGTGCATCTCACAGCCATTCACACGGAAGGAAGAAACCTATTGATTTTGTAAACCTCCGGACCTTTCTTCAGTACTGCTGTCGAACCAACCTGAAATGAATGAACCTACAGTATCTCTTGAGCCCTTTGAGTCAGAGGTACAGTATCTACTGTGTGTATAGATGTACCCAAGAGGATGCTGCCTGTTAATCAGGGTGACATGTGGGCAGAGGTCTGCAGCCTGGTGACTCCACACTGTGGTTTAGCAGTATCTGCAATTAATTATTATTTTAGCAGCTAAGGAGTGTGATCAATGCATTTATTTTATGTGTTACCTAAACCTAACCTGTGTCCTCTAGCATGCATTAATGATATGGGTTAAACAGACCTTCCTTCCTTGGTCAGAATGTAAATGAGATACTAGCCGCCAGCAATCAATACACAAGACTGAAGCCTTCTTCTATGGTGGAATCAATTATCAGCACTACATGCCAAAGAACAGAAGTGCATCACAAACCTCACAACCCTTTTTCAACATTTTCACACTTAAAATGAAACACAAGATTTTAATTAAAATGCACGTGGTGACTAAGCTGTTTGCTGCTTGAACAAGTATCAAACTCCAGTTTCAATCTAAATAGATGCTTAAATTTTCTGTCTAGAATACTAAGACGACAGCTTAACTCTCTTCATGTTAGTGATACACCACATTAGTGCAGGTGGCAGGAGCTTTAAAGCAGCATGTAGGTATTAGGAAAGATGTGAGGAAAGGAAGGGAATGGGGAGAGGTGAGTAGAGAGGGCCCATACCAACCTGCTCTCACTGGCTTGTTCCTTCTTCTCCCTGACCTTCAGCCACTTCCTCAACAGGAAACGCTTGCGACGGGGCGACGCGCTGGGCGTGGAGCAGCTCGACCAGGAAGAAGGGGCGTCTTCATCGCTGGATGGCGTGATCTCAATAGAAGGCAACTGGAGGTACTCCTTGGAGCTGGAGCGAGATCTGACCGTGAGGCGACCGGCAGTCAGTCTTCCTCTTTCAATGTCCCTCTCACTGGGCACGTTCCTCATGCGCCGCATCTTGAAGCGCTTGCGGCGGAGAGTTGGAGTTGAGGAGCTGGATTGCACAGAGCCATCTGACACGGCATAGCATCCTCCATCCGAGTATGCAGGAGCATCTTTTGGCACGCTCACCTGCAGCGAAGGAGGTCTAAGGGTGTCGCTCATGACTCCTCTCTGTGTGAACAAAACGCCTGAAGCTCTTCTTTTGTGAGAACTGTTGTTGCAAGAATTGCAGTTTTGTGGCTTTAAGGGATTCAGCTGCAGGAAAGTTTGGAACAGGCACAGTTTAGATCCTGGACAATCAATGCTGGACCTCATACAACCCCTTCAGGTCTTTTTGTTTATTTTAAAGTCCTCTCTGTGTGCCAGCCAACGGATTATAAGACTGCCTGAGAGGTCCTGATAGCAGCAATCTTAGGCCTGACGAAGTCCTTCTGCTGCTCCTCAGCTGCTGGTGGATATGTATCAGTTCAGTGGCTGGCTGACAGACTGTGAAGAGCAGTCTTGTGGCAGTAAACTCAGTCTCTTAGGCTGGGCAGAAGAGGGCTAGATTAGATAACAAAGGGGGCTTCTGTTCTGAGAGCAGCAGATGAAACATGTATAAGGCCTGTCAGGGAGTGTAACACAACTCCTTTGCTGGTCCTCCCGCAGGGACTGGCAGGCCAAGTTACACACACACACACACACACACTCACTTACAGATTGGCTATGCTACTGTCCGAGTTGCCAGATCTGTTACCTTCGCTGTTGCTAATGCTAAGGGGGAAGGCACCAGCTGTCAGCCCTTGAATATTGATGCTCATGTTGTGAATAAGGCTAGGAGGTTGTTTGTTGTCACTTTGTGCTCATTTTGCCAGTGCCGCAGCAGAGGAAGACACTGTTGGTCTGGCTTGTGTCTGTGCTGGGAGGCTGAGGTCCGTCTTGTGCCCCAGTATGTCGCTGTCTCCACGTGGTTAATGCCTATAGGTTAAAGGGAAGTGATAGGGCTGCAAGGTACAGGCAAGGCTGAGTGTGATGATGACCAAGTTAAGCAGCCACAAGCACACAGGCAGACAATCTAAAAAGCAGGGCATGACGTACAGGAACACACACACGCACACAAAAGCAGATACCATTACTACAAATCACAGTCAACAGGCAGCACTTCTCATCTAGTAAACATACACTGACTATCCACCACCAAGCACCAGTCGAAGGTTATCAATCCCTAAAGCCTTTTTTCCCCTAAAACAGTGTTAAGTGTATATATAAGACCTTTAAAATTTCTGTCAATGTCCACAAACACATCAAAGATACCACACAACCTCTATGGGTCATTGCCATTATACACAGTGAATATCTGCACTAACTAAGGGCACCTGGGTATATACAACAATGAAGACACCTCCACAAATCAATAAGAAAACAAAACAAACAAAAGAACCCTGCCACCATATGTTTCACCTTGACTGAGGAGCCAGCGTGCAGACTGCACAATTTAATAAAAACCCTTGAGTTTTTCCCGAACTTGGGCCAAGACTACACCTGTCAGTTCTGGAGGTGTAACTGTCAGAAAAACTGAAACAAAAATAAAAGGAAACTGGCCACAGTGTAATCCATCACAAAGGATGTAGTCAGAGTTGAGTGGGAGAGTTGTGGGAAAACTGGATCAAAATACAGCAGACACAATATCAATAGTAAACAAAACCACCTGTTCTGTCCTTCTCTTAGCCTACGCCATTAGCAATAATAGAATAATTGTTCCGCACATATGGCTTTCTCTGCTGGGAACCTATGAGGTGAGAAATAAATACAGGGGGTAAGATAAACTGTGAGAAAGAGGAGAGAGTATTTCATGTCTGCACAGAAATATTATTCAATCTAATAGTACCACTGCTAACACTACAAAAATAAATCAAATTATAAACTCCCGACTGAATCAATCACTCAAAACTAGTGATAAAGAGTTCTTTAACATTACCATTTAACCAAAACATTGAGACAGGGTGTTTCAGAGTCAAAGACCTCTTCAAGACGAAACATTTTCTTTTGTAGAAGCTGGATTAAGATGAGCTGAAATGTGCAAACAGTATCATTGGTTCTGAACCTGAATAAATGTCTTCTCTACTGCAAATGTAAGCTGCTGAGTAATAGAGGAATATAACCATGCTATAAGTACATCTAAATGAAGTGAGCGCATGTAAAGCTTTTAATTAACTAAGAAAATGCCTCATCTTAAAAATGATCCAGGAGACTGCAGGAGGGCTTTGACAACTGCACTCACTGCACTACAGAACATACTGTAAGGCCAAGACAAAGACAATACTCCAAGAAATCTGGCACAGGGTGTTAAAGCAGCAGCCAAGCAGCTTAAATGATTATAAAATTCAGATCTAGTATCTTAAAATTTGAACAGAATTCAAGGACTACTGAGAAAGGATGAAAAAAACTTTTGCTTGTGTCTGTGTTCAGCAGAAACAAATTATGAATGTGTTACAAACGATATGATCTAATATTACACTGTATTTTCATCATTGTGGTCAACAGACAGAAATTGTCATCATTGCAGAAAAATGCAATGCATGTCAATAAATATAGTGTTCTACAGTTAGAGCTTAAATGCAGAGCAGGTCATGAATAGTAATGGGAAGTTGAGTTATTTTTGACAGAAGGCAAATTAATGTTTATACAGGTAATCTGCATCAGCCGATTAATTCACTGCTTTGGCCAATGATTATTTTACAACAAAAAATGAATAGATTGTGCAGTGGAAGCAGCATTGTCAGCTCTCCATGGTGTCAATGCGGTCATACACAGTGGGTGCTGTGGAACAGTGGAAGCTTGCCAATGCCGGATGTAAAATGTTACCTGAGGGGAAATGGTAAGACTAAAATTCACATCTTTTAAAGCTCAGTATATTTCATTGATGGCTCTTATGTAATGCAGCAAGCCTTGAACTAGCGGAACTATCTTACAGGGCTTGAAAAACTATTATATGGGCATCCCCAGCCTCCACTGCTAATTCAGAGGAGCTGTGGTCATAAAGCTTTTATCAGATTTGTCATTTTGAATGGTTGTGGGGTGAAAAGCAAGTATATCTATTAGAGGCAACATAAAACTTTGCATTGAAATTTAATTTCTTGTTGGTACCTGGCAGCATAAATTTTTCGCTATTACTACCACTGAGGATCTCGATAGATAGCTAAACATACTGTAGCTGCCGTAAAACGCTAACAACTTATCTGCAATATATATCAGTCATTGGATGCCCAGCTCTGAATAATTGGCAAAAACCCACATTGGTGGACCACTACAGAAAGGTTCCCAATAAAACAGCAGGATGTAAACCACCCCAACCCTGCACCTGCCCACAATAACGAATCACTGCATCAATCTGGCTGGATCAGTCATATCAATGGCAGCACTTAGGCCTGGGAGCACTAACCTGGAGCACTCAGTATCATATGTAGTACATCAAAAAACACCATCAGAAGCATGCAACACTGAGGAATCAAAGCTATGATGCTGAAAGCAGCATGACTGAGGCTGCCTGGTGACTTTACCATGTGCAATAAGACAACCTTTTCAATAACTTTGAAAATAGTGGGGGCTCTATTTGCAGAAGACAGGCTTGCAATTGCTAAAGGCAGATGATTCCTTTTTCTACCGCTCATTAGGTGTGTAAATAAAACTGTATATTCAAACATTGCTATCAGCAGCAAAGAGACAGCCAGTTAAATATTGTGGGTTTCCTTTGATTTCGTCACAAATATTTGATGCAAAAGAGCTGCACTGTTACAACATAAATAATAATATGCGAAGACAGTGGTACTGAAGTTGTTCATGTGTCCTACCTATTGTGTCATTTTATTCACTACAGCATTAAAACCCTTAACTTTTAATCACAAAAGTTTTATTTAAAAAACCAAAACTGAGCATTCTACCAGACATATTACTACTTGACACATCTGCATATTCTGCATCGCATTATATTGTGCTATGACAGCTGTTCAGAGACAGTAATTGGCTCTCTTAATATTTTGTGTGCTGCGTTTAAAAAACTGAAGACACAAGGCATTAAAGTTTCAATAAGTTGTCAAAATCCAAGCTAATTAAGCCAACAGTAGAACCAAACCTTACTGTAGACATTAATGTGCAATTTTGGCTTTTTGTGCATTGTCATGACTAATTATATCCTTGTTTATTATAAATAATTAAGAACAGCTAAATCATAGATAATAATGAACTATTCATTCTTTCTACTTGCATTACTAAATAATCACAAACTCAGTATTTAATATTTATTATGATTTGTGCTATCAAATGCATTAGTGAAACAACTCCGTCCTTTAAAACTCTGGGATAGAAAAACATTTTAAACACAGAACAAGGAAATGCTGACAAACTGAAATCCTTTATAAATGTTCCTTCACGGTGCTGTTTAAGTAACAATAAATATGCACAATGTCGATCTAAACAAATGCACACACATACATGCATTCATACATACATGCAACTTCGAACTGTCAGGCCAAACTGACTGAGTGTGGACCTCAGCTGCTAGCTATTTAGGAAAATGGAAATTACATAAAGCTTTTTAATTTTCAATTTTTTCATAATATAAAGGCAAAACTGCTTTTTAAATTTTTCTTTTATAAACTGCTAAGAGTGAACGACCCTGGCTGCTGTATAGCCCAGCCCACTTTGATGGGTATAGATCATAGACTGTGGTAGAAGGTCTGCAGTGAGCATCCATCAAATATTTTACTTTAATATTACTTTCAGGTACATGCACAAATACCACTTACTTATCAAGGTAAGTATGTAGAATTATGTATACTTTTACATATATCAGGGTTTTAATCATATTAAGAATACTTTAAATCAGTGTTCACAATTATATCACATCAGTTACATTATTTTTTTATTTTCTAACACCTACATATAGCTTTATTATATCAACAGAAAATAGAAGCAGCTTGTGGATCTGAAAAATTGGGCCAATATGGAAGTGGCTTAAGCCTATATTCTTTCTAATAGCCAGCAGAGCGCAACTCCGCTGGTTGCACAAAGAAATCCAATTGTATATAAGCATATGAGAAAATAACCTGACTTCCAATTGGATTTATTATCTCAATAAACATTTTCCAAATATTTTTACGGTTTCAATCACTGGTTTCAAGTCTCCTTCAATAAGGCATAATGTTGATTTTGTAAATATGGTCCTATTTAGAGCAAAATAGACAGTAAAGCAGGGTACGCTCTAAGTCAGCTCCACCCCTCATTCTTTAAATTCCAATTCAATTTAACCAAGATAGCGATGGCAAAATTCCTACACGAGGCTTCAAAGTGGGTCGACAAACCACTGGATTACGTCACTGTGGCCACATCTATCTTATAGTCTATTATTATTTATACATCATTATTAAGAGCTGTAGGGTGTGAAGAAATATGAATTTTAAATCTGATAATAATGTGGATTACATCTTATAACTTAATTCATAACAAATATGTTGTGGTTGTTTGAACATTCTAAGAGCATTCATTTTAAAGTCGAACATCACAACACTGATTTGATCTTTTGTATTTAGATTTCCACACTGAGGTGCGAATAGCCCTCCATGCTATCTAAGAGGAAACTTTTGTCATTAAATACTGCCTGTAATTCAACACGGTGTAAATGTTGCAACACACACACTGACCTGGAGGCTGAGTGTGGACGTGGGGAAACATCATGCATTAATCATGGTAAAACATCGTTTCTCGTTACAGTTTCACACGTTCCAGTAGCCTCAGGTTGTACTCTGACATCGCTGGGCTCAATCCGGGTGAGCACTTGATGTCATTTAGAGCAAGGAAGCATGACTAAGACAGTGAAAAAGTTCATTTAACTTCCTGCCAAGACTTTTATGCGTGGATTTCATTCTAGTTGTTTAACAGATTATAGACTGCATTATAGACTTTCCCAGAGTTATGCATGAGAGAAATACCATGAACAACTGCTATAGCTGGAGAGCCTGTTGATGCACCTGTATACTGTAACAATATTAAAACTACAGTGCACAGCAGGAAGACCCTAATGGTCTAGCCATCTTTCGCCTCAGCGCCTTTTTGCACTTCGCCATGCGTACATTAGTGGAGTCAACAGATGGACCTACCACAGAGTAGCTTTGCTGTTACAGCTGAGACACAGATCAGAGTTTTCCATCACCGCGATGACTGCACAGCACAGAGCAGCCGTGTGATTTGCTTGACTTTCACGCGTCATTACTGACCATCAAAGTTCAGCTCTATTGTTCCCTGCCACTCTATTCTTAGCACTATGTCTCTGTCAGCACAATGTCAAAGGCTGTGGGCAGATTATAGAGGCATGCTAATGCTGATTAACAAACACTCATGGAAATACATGCAGCTCTGATTAGCAGTGCTCTGATTAGTCAAATGAATTATTTACAAGTGCACAAAATCTACAGCATATGGGACTGGGAAATCTTTTTGTCATGGTGGATAAAGTATGAAAAGTGCTATTAAAAAGATTAGGCTGCTGTCCTTGGAGTACAGAAGTTGGTATTTTAAAATCACATCTTTTGTCCTTATATGGAATTCTGAACCATAAATTAAGCAGCAGGCTTTTGATACTTCACTAAGCAGCACTGTGAAACCAATCTAATGACTACTGTGTGACTGGTGAATCGCAGCTATGGCAGTGGATGTAGCACTGATATCAGCGTGGTTAGTAGAAGCATGTGGCCATAACAGATTTGAAACATCATTTTTTCAAAGCGGGAGGGAGAGCGTGCTCTTTTAAATTTGGTACGCTTGCTCCTTGGCAGACAGAAGGCTTAGAAACAACTTGTGCAGAAAGTACTGGATCGACAGCAAAAGACAGGAGGTGCCAATCAGGTATTCCAACTCTGAGAGAAGAGCTGCTTCATATGCCCCTCAACAAACTCAAGATTCAAATTTTAAATGCCAACCAGACTGGTTTTGGAAGTCTGTTGTGCTGCTCACAGCAAGTTTGCATTAATTATGTTAAACACACATTTTGATGTGTTTTACCGTGTTTCAGTTCCTTCAATGATTGAATAAAGAATTAAAAGGTCTTGGAAATCACTGTATTTACTATTTTTTTCATCAAATTCAGCTCTTGAAGTTACAGGTACATTCAGTCAGATAGTACACATTATGAAATTCACATTTGACATACTTCAAACCCAGTCTTTCCACCTAAATACTATCACATAGCAAGCCAAAAAAATATCTAAAAAGTATATAAGTACAGCAAAAAACACATTGCACAGATAAACATCACAGCTCTATGCTGTACTTTGGTGTCAGTATATCCCTGAACAAACTCAAGACTCAAATTTAACACCTAATCAGACCTGTTTTTGAAATGTTTGTTGTACTACTCTCAGTATGTTTATGTTAACAATGTCAAGTACACATCATGATGTGTTTTGGAGTTTGTTACTTCAGTAAATGTACAACCCACACAAGAAAGAACTGAAGAAGCAGTGGCATTTGATGTGTACAATGTAAGGCGGCAAGATTTTATTGAGCAAAAGTGTTATTTTCTATACAAAAGGGGCAAACAAATAAGATAAAATAACGTATTCACTTAAAATATTTATACTCTTCCTCTGCATAATGCCTTTCTCAGGCATGATGCTCTTGATGTGTTAAGGTGTGGTGCCCATACAAAACAACTGACTCCCCAAACGCTTCATTGAACTACTACCCACTCAGGTAGAAAACTGAACAGTGTCACAGTGCTTTAGAACGCTGAATCTAGCTGGCTGATGGGCAAATATTACATCCCCGGTGAAGGTATGATGAGATTATGAACTCTGCTCACGTAACACAAAGGACCTCATCTTACCTTTTCCCATTCCTACACTAATCTACTGTATAAATCCGGCTGGTGCTCCAGAACAGCACACTGACTCACTGTAAAGACGAAGGCACACATTGTACTGCAAATGACGTGCTCAAATAAGACTGCTCTCTCTCTTAATAAAGCCCCAACTCTGGTTTTATACCATTCACTAGGAAGGGAAATCATTTACTGTAAAATGGCTTCATTGCAAATACAGTGGGAGGATTATTTTTGGGTCATGAGTCATTCATTACAAACCTACATGTTATAGTAGCAGCTTCGAAACTGAAAGACTATCTCAAGGCTTCCTTGCAGCAAACTTTACCATGCAGCTAACCAATACAGAATCTTTTTAAATCAGACTTGGCAAGCAATCCTATGTCCCACAGTTCTCATCAAAAAAAGAGGGCTGCCTCCTCCTTCTCTTGAGACACTTTCTGTACTGATCAAAACCCATGCTTTCATCTCTTATTTAGGCACCCTGCCTTCTAAAAATAGCCTTGATACACTATGGAAACAGGCACTCTCTTTGATGAAGTATAGTAAGTAGTATTGTGTGAGGCTGCAGAAGAGATGCATCATAGCTAACTGTGATTCAAAACTGAGATGAAGGGAAGTTTAGATATATTTGGGCAAATTAAAACAATCTCAGACAGCTTCAAAAGCATCGTATTTTAGCTGAGGGTGTGCAATACTAGATATTCTGTGATTGATGAGTGCTGATCAGACCGTACCAAAATCTGTTTTGAATAAATCTAAGGCAAAAACTAGGTCATAGTGCTGCAGGCTGACACTAAATTTTGTATCTCTATCCTACTATAGGCTCTGGATTTCCATGCAGCAGGTCACATCATAACTGAAACAGAAGCTCACCAAATCAGACACACTGGTTCACTAACTGGCACTGATTCCATGCTCAATAAATTCTGAGAATTTGCATGTTTTTTCGGATAAGCAGAAGAAACTGAAAAGGGAAAAGAGAAAGCAGCAGGTTTTGCAGTGTGATCAGTATAAGCCTTAAGGAGCTCTAATAAATGCAAAATTACTATACACTCTCAAGGTGAGGATGGTGTCCAGTTTGGGGACCCCAGAGTTGCATCTCTGCATTTTGCAAATGACACGGTTCTGAAAACTGCAAAAGATCACAACCACCATTGAGTACTGGTGCAGTTTGCAGCTGAGGGTGAATTTGCCAGGAAGAGAGTCACTGAGCACCAGCACGTCTGAGGCCACGATTCTATGGCAGAAACTAGCAGATTGCTCTGTCTGGATTTCAAGTAAGTTTCTGCCCCAAGTAAAGACATTTGAGTATCTTGAGACATTGTTCACAAATGACAGAAAAATGGAGTGTGAGACGGACAGAGATTGGGGCAGAATCAGCGGTAATGAAGACATTGTACCAGACCATCATGGTGACGAAGGTGCTCAGCCAGAAGACAAAGCTCTCAATGTACCAACTGGTCCATGTTACAACCCTTGCCCATGGTCATGAGGTCTGGGTAGCGAATGAAAGAATGAGGCTGTCGATACAAGTGTCCGAAATGGGTTTCCCACGTAGGGTGGCTGGGCTCAGTCTTATAGATAAGGTGATGAATTCAGACATGTGGAAGGACCTGGAGTGGAGTCACTGCTAATTTAAAGGAACTACCTGAGGTGGTTCAGGCATCTGATTAGGATGCCCCCTGTATGCCTTCCTTTGGGGGTTTTCCACATACTCCAAACTGGAAGGACAAACCAGGGTAGTTCAAGAACTTGCTAAAGGGGTTACATAACTCATCCGGCCTAGGAGTGCCAGAGTTACCCCCAGGAAGAACTGGAAAACATTGTTGGGAAGATGGATCCCTGGAAGCCCTGCTTAGCTTGCTGACAATGCGACCCAACCCCGGATTACAGAGGAATATGGATTGATGGATGGATAGACAAAAAAACAGTCAATGAAATCAAGAGGAATCAAACTAGAAGCTTTGGATTTTTTCATTCAAGCCACCAAAAATACAAACAGTTGTTTCTTAGCAGTGTTTTAACCTAAATAATGGCAAGATTTGTCTAAATTAAGTCAGATTCAGGCTATTACGTTTTAGTTTTATGACAAGAATTAGAAGCCATTAAATGACACTAGCTAATGAAGTACTGATGAGACATTCCATTTGGATCGGTCATGCTATACTGCCTCTAACATTTGGTGTTGTTAGTAAGAATGATGTGTCTGTGTAGCCAGATTTCCATCTGGCTGTGCTGAAACTGTACTCATGTCCCCCAAAACTGCTAAAATTATTATGTAGTCTGGAGGATCTGAACAAATCAGACCTGCCCTTGCTGGTACACAACATCCCGAACAACACTGTAAAGCACCTATGTCCATGTTGTTAGAACATCCACTTTTAAATAAAGTACTGAATAAAAATCTGCAGGTAGTGTTGCTTTTAGAGCTAAAGCAGCCATAATAGGATAAGATCTGAGACTTTTTAGATCCTCGCCCACAAATAATCTAATAATCTAAACAACTTATTAAAGCTTCCTCATTAACGGCAAAACTGCTTTGGCTGCAGGCAGATTTCTAATAATATTTTACCATTTTATATGAATTGATTGGCTTTGTTTCCCTAAACTGGTAATCCAACTGATGGTTTAAATCCCTTTAAAGCCTCAGTTTTCGAAGGGAAGACAAGAACACTGCAATCCGTTTTTAACTCTTTGCTTACCAAAAAAAGCCCTTTAAACAGATACCAGTTACCGAATCCATGTCTAAACCCACACAGAGTGCTCAAACGGGGAAGTCCAGACCACAAACCTACATGTTCTATAGAAGCAAGGCACTGACACAGAAACAATAATCCCATCACCTAAAACAGTCATATCAGTATAGGTTTACCAATGGAGTACATAACCAAAATATCTGAACCTGTTAACCACAATGGAAAAAATGTGCCTCTGCATCTTGAACATCACCACTGAAAGAACATATTTAAGTGGGCAGAACTGTCTGTTAGAATAGAATAGAAATACTTTATTAATCCCTGAGGGGCAATTTGTAATTTGAAACGTAGAAGACACAACTGCGGCAGAGTATATGAAATTGATTATAGGTTGTAAGCTGAGACAATAGGTTTACAAGCCACTCTTTGATAAGTCAAGCTAAGAAAACATAACAGAGTATCAATGTCAAAAAAATAACTCTAAAACTTCTGAGGAAAACAGAACTGCGAGCAACAGCACTGTCTGTTCACCAACTGTCATTTCCTGTGGGGTTAAGCAGCACTTTCCCAGGCCTGACAACCACAAACAGCTGAGAGAAGAGATGCTGTCGGAAACTGGGAGACATGAGAGTGTGAGAAGCATTTAAAGTGTTCTGATTCAGAAAGAGCTGGCTAAAGCGATGGTTGCCAAGAGTTAAGCATTATAACTGCGCCTGTTGGGTGCACACTGTTGTTTTCCTGTCAGTGAGATAAAGGTCTTTTCATTATTAACAAAATATACTAATTAGTAATACATCTAAGTGTTTTTTGGATGTGTAAAGATGTGCAAAGGTGACAGGAGAGGTTTTTGAGATATCGCAGTCACTGTGCCTTTTGAGAAATAATATAAACAGTAGCGGTTTCACTTTCTGAGGTGTTACGCAGTACATGTGTTAATAATTTAGTGTACAATAAATAAGTAGACTGTTAAAAAGTTTCCATCGTTTGTGCTAAGCTATGATAAACAAATCACAGGGCTTTGAGATGAAGCTGAAAGGACAATTGAGACAATATTCTCATTTGAGTTTGGTTAAGAGGCCAGTCTGAACTGTTCCTTTGACGAACAGCATTTGCAGTTTCTCTTATAGCTTCAAAAGTCAAATGCTTGTACTGTGTGAAATGAAAATATCATAGCCTATAAGCTTAAGATATTATTCCTCAGAAAACAAATAATGAGGCACCTGCAAAAATGTGCATGCACACACACACACACACTGAACAAGATCCTGCTGCGACACTTGGGGATAATCTGCACATTCAGCTTCACACCCCCTGAAGAGTTTTTCTCCTTGCATGCTGTGCTGCATGTGCACAACGTAGCAGACGTCCTCTCGAACAGCTGGACAGTCACGGTCACATTATAAAACCAACCAACCAAGGATCTGTATCTGTTTAAATTCCCCATGCTTCATTATCTTCAATGCAGTCACCAAGGTCTGAATATGTTCCTTCCCTGAGCCTTACTATAGCACAGATTACTTTATGTGCAGCATATATGCTACACTGTACAGCTGCTAACTGCTTCAGGTTATTACCTTAAAATGTACATACCAGCTTCCAATGTGCATTCGACAGCACTAGCGCCCCCAGAGGGTGCAGCAGTACATCACCAGAAATAAAGAAATTATTTAAACGTCACTCATAGACCAATTTCCAGCGCAGAAAGATGACTATGAATGACTAAAACAGGTTGAACTTTCCTTTAATACAAATAAGCGCAGAACACAGCTGTTTGGTAAAAACAATTTGGTTACAGTGAATGAAAACTACTGCAAATGTACACAAAAGAGACGACTGGAAAAACAGTGTCCTAAGTTTTCGCTGTGAATTGACTCAGCTCCATTTCATCTAAATCTCCTTTGTAATGCCACCTCTTTGTCAGCTCCTAGAAAGTTTGTGTTTGCTTCAACCTAACTCTCACAACAACAGGCCACAGTAAACAAGCTGGCGATGTCCAAAGGAGATATATGGAAAAAAAGGGGATAGTTTCTATTTAATGTGGACTAAATTACTCAGAACTACATCATGAAAAAGAAGTTTTAACAAACTGCTGGATGTAGCCGTGGAAAAAGCATTTGATAAAAAGGTCACATATCCCTTGTTTCTTGTATTTCTTTTGTGTCTTGTTCAGCAAAGTGACTGTTGAAGGCAATGTCAAGGTTAAAACACAGAACAAGAGGAACCATTGTGTAGGTGGGCTGCATATATCAAGATATGGCCATATGAAAGCAGTAAAACCACGCTTTTTTAAAAGCATGATTCAACAGACCGAAATTTATAGCTTAAATAACAAAATGAATTATGAATGAAACAATCTAAAAAGTAGCTGAAAATTTAAAAGGCACCATGTCACACCCCTTTTTAAAAAGATAATGTCAATAGCACATGTCCCCAGAGTGTGTATTTTAAGTTTCAGCTGAAAATGCTCCACAGATTGTTAATTCTACCATGTCAATAATACAGCTGCTTTTGGCCTTGTTCCAAACATGCCATTTCGGTGTCCGTAGGTTTACATCTAACTGAACAGCTGCCCACACTTCTTCAGGAAAAAGGCCGCGGACACACCGCATGTACTTTGTTCAGTGAGTGATAGTTTCGCATAGCCAGATGCTAAGGTTCGCTATAGGAGAAACTTGTTATTAAACCAATCACAATAATATAGGCTGGAGCTAAGCGAAGAATGCAGTGACAATGTTCTTTAAAAATAATGACAGGGGATTTGGTGGAACATTTTAACGAACGGAGTCGAGTGCTGTCATGAAAATGACTGATTAACCCTAAAGAAATTAAAAAAACAACAGGGCTGTATTACTACTTAACTTTTAGTGTAGGGAGTTGTTAGCCTGGAGGATGTCGTAGTTTCCCTTACTGAAGGGCATTTAGAAAAGGGTAACATGTAGATAGCGGAAGGAGTGGAGAAAGCCACATGAAATGAAGTGTCAATTGCAGAATTGTACCGTACCACCATGGACTTTCAAAGTGGACCTACATGTGGTTCAAATCATACAAAAACAGGTACACATTGGTTAGCAACATGGACAACTACATTGCCCTTCATATTGCACAAAGAAAAAAAAACATAACTACAGGGCTCATGTGGATGTTTCTGAAAGGCTGCCTGTAATTTTGCACTTCTAGAGGATATAACTTCTGACTCCAGATTGACTTGTATGTAACATATGTGATTGTTCCAGAGGGGTGCGGAGCATAGTGGGCAGACATTTGGGGTTCAATCAGTGTAAAGCATGTACGAATCAACGCTCCAAAGTCTAGCAGTGACTACTTAAATTAAGAGGTCTTCACAGTAGATTTAAACAATATGAATATAGTAGGAAAGTCCCAAGCACGTTACTAAAATCAGAACCCGGAATGGGAATTTTGTACTAATTATTCTCAGCTATGACGCATGCCCGATTCTTTTTGAAATAGTGAAGCAAGCTACTAATGCAGCAATCAGATGTTATGCTGATATTTAAAAAACAGCATCCCAGTTTATCACAACCTCTGTTAACACTTGTTCACTGGCCTCAAGTCCTTTGGCCTCATCAAAGTCTTTATCACAGTGCTCCTTTCCTAGCTATACTCCCACAATGCTCTCTGCTTGCCAACATGTATGTGACCGCCTCCTTGGGTCAATCAGTTTGAACAGTAAGCGAATCTACAATACCGAAGGTTGAATTATCCAGGTAAATGATATTAGGTGTTAGCAGATGCTAGATATTAAATGACTTTGACCGTATCAGCTGTAAAAATAAAAATAATTTTTTGGGACATCATTAGTCATAAGTATCACTTGTTTTCCTGGTGCATGTGCAATTGAAGGCCTTGCAGTGCAGACAGCACACAAATTTTGCTTGCACATCGGCATCTACAAAGAAGTCTGCGTGCAGAAGACCTTTGGGGATTTTTACCGACATGAGTGAACGACACAATTTATGACACGCTTACCGTTGCAGATTAGTACACGGAAAGCATGAATTGTCCTGAAGTGAGTGGCCCAGAGGACCTGTGATATTGCAAGAGGCTGCAAATCTGGGGCATATTTTTTAATCTTAAGGGGAAGTAAAGAAACATGAGGATGGTAGTTTCTCCTCTGTTGTGGGACTGTAGGCTCACAGGAGACACAAAAAATATGTTCTAAAATGATGAAAAACTTAATTTTGGCTACATACAATGGAATCATCACAACTATCAGATGGTAACATGTAGTCAAGAGAAGATGATATCGCAAAGTAAAAGCATGGACAGGAACAGCCGGGGATCGAACCTACGACTGATGCACAAATGTGCTGCACAACTTTTATTATTAGGACAGCTAACACAGGCTTGGTTGGAAGTTAACACAGCACGTGAATGTTTGAATAGTCGTTGTCTATATGTGTTTATTTTCACACTAAAGCCTAATAAAAACGCGTCCCCCCCCACACAGCAGCATCTGTCTGAGACAGGCAGCAGGAACTGAAGCCACAGCAAGTGCATTACTGGAGCGCTTAGCTCACAGCGACGCAGGAAATTACAGGCTGCATTCACTCCGAATTACAGCAACAGTCTGTTTACTGTGACCAAATCAATACACTGTTGACACTCTTAAAAGCGTCGACTTGGAAGTTGTAAATCAGTGTCGCACGCCGAGTTTTTGAGTTGAACTTACCGACTAAACTGACGTCGTTGCAGGTGGCGCATTTCAAACTCAAAGCTAAACGTTAAAGCCGACGGTGCAGCTTCATCAAAGCTGTGAACGTCGGAGGAAAAAAACCCGGTAAAAGTCTGACAGGGTTCATTAGTGTCTCGTTTTACCTTCGAGTCGCCGTCGAACAACTTCCACAAACTTCCAACGGACTCAGGCGCAGAGGCTTCACAGACTGGACTCCTCCATGCTGACAGGTCCGCTAAATCCGCTCCGGTCTGCCGCTTTGTTTGCGCGGACGAACAACAAACTCAAATCAGTGCATCTCGGAGGCGGAGACCCGTTACTTCACGGATGAGAGCCGCAGAGAGCAGACCACTAAGCAGTGACCTATCAGTGTCTGGCCAAGCACCACTAATGACCTCCCTTCTTTTAACCTCTTAGTGGCCCGACAGCTACTCCTTCCAGACCTGCTGTTTTAATTCCCCACAATCTGTGATGTTATTCATCCATTTGTTATAAACACACAACAGAAAAATCCTCCAAACTGCTCCACCACAAAGACCAGCAACAATTGAAACCATCAAGTTGATATTTTGAATCAACGCACATCGTCTCTATGTGATATATACTGTATCCAAACATTTGCAGCATTGTTATTTATAGTCACTAAATTATGTTGTACAAGTTTATTACTAGTTTAGAGGAACGTGTTGGCTTTATGATCATATTTCAGATTTGAAGTGGCTTTTTCAATTCCGATCAACAGATAAAGTATCTCCAAACCCAAAACATTGTATAAGGATTCACTTCTGTCTATAAGACACATCCAAATCATAAATGACACATACATACTCTGTGAAAATCAATAAAAAGTGTGAATCGATTCTATCACTAGATGCTGTACATAAGTGTGCTGTGTGTGCAAGGCCCAGCTTTTCTAGTATCCGTATGTCACATCAACACAAAAGAGCACTCAATGAATCTCGGCTAATGCTGTTACACAATACATGTCCAAGAAGCATGAACGCTTCAAGTGATCTCACAGTGTATGGTGACAAAGAAACACATTCAGGCTGGATAGTACTGCAGCACATAGCACTATGTATTATAGTTCATGTCCATATGTGTAGTGTATCAAAAATAAAAATAATTTAGTCTTACTGTGTGTGCATAGATGATAAGTGGACAGATCTGCAAAGACGCTGTATTTAGTATTTTTTTCTACTTAAATTCTTGCAGTTACAGTTATATGTAGTCCAGAAGGAAAATATACATCATAAAATGCATACTTGGCATACTCAGTTTTCACAAAAGAAGACCAAAAAAGACATTAAACAGATAAACACCACAACTCTATTGTCCGCTTTTGTGTCTTTACAGTTGCACAATTAAAGGGACCACAAGCGGGGTGCTACACTCACTGAGACTTTCTCCAGACATCATTAAAACTTTCCAAAGTGCCGCTCAGTGTTTTTATTATGGTACAGACAATGCTGGTTTTCACATTTGCTGTTTTTTCTACTTCCATCAGTCTGTCATTAAATAACAACCTTCCAATGACCAGTTCATCCAGCAACATCCACAATCCATAATTGCTCTACCTGTTCATGTTCACACACACTGTATGAGACTTGAAGATGGTATTTTCACACTAATGGATGAATCCGAGTTTCATTTCATGCTTTCCAACAGTCAAGACACCCTTCATCAGTGACTGACCAGTTTCAAAAGACAGCACAAAGACGGACGATTACAGTGACTTATGGCTCAGATCATGAGGTCTGACCTTCTCTGCCTCTTTGGGAACAAAGGATTAAAGGTTACAGACAAACGATGTGGGCAGTTTGTCGGCCAGTGTGTGCGTGTGTGTTTATGTATTTGTGTGGTTCCACGCATCTCTCTCAGAGTGTGACTTTTTCTGAGGCCTTGTGCATGCAGCATGCAAAAGACTGTTGTCTGGTAGAAACAACTTGCCTCTTGGATTCTATGGAGAGCCTGAACAATGTTTCTATTGATTGAAAAGTGACAAAGACAAAGGCAGAGAGAAAAAAAAGAGACAGACAGTCCAACAGATGAGACAGAGGCAGATCTACAGTTACTATCTGATTACAATCAACATCATTCACTCTCAAAAAAGACTTTTTACGAGGGAGAAAAAGACTTCTGGGAAAGCTGACTGAAGCATCCAATCTGTCAGTTTTTTGATCAAGCCACAAACGGCCTGCATGGGATTTCATGTACACTGATATTTTATGTGGCTGAATTTAATATATTAAGCAAACCACCTAAGGTGTCGTGTCATCCCCAGCCTCTTCAGAAAATTTAACTCGCATGTCTCATCAAAAACAGAGCTTCATTTTGATTTCCATTCATCTCCTTTTTTCAGGCTACAAAAAGGGATTAATTGCAATCATATATAATTTTACATTCCTGGGATTTCAAAGATCTTCTCATACATGCGTAGGCGAGTTCTTCCTACTTTTAGAAAACACGAGATGGTTAACATTCATATATTCAGCTTTTTGTATACAACATAAGATTGGATATAGTTGATTCCAGTTAATATTTAGAGTCTGACAATCATGAAGCTCTGGCAGCTAATGGATTTTCACACTTGCATGGAGGCAATTACAGCAGTTAGTAGTGACCCCTGAGGGTAATGAGATTAAGATTAAGATGAGATAAATGTGACATGTACAGCAAAGTGTATCAGATATTTGACGTTGCACTGGCTATATAAAGCAAATGAAGTTATTTGTAGCTTTGGGACTCGTAATAAACTGCTAAAAGGGTTGATTAGCATTTCTTCGGGGATACATACATTTTAACAACAACAAATTAATAAATGCCCATCTGTAAAACTAAAAATAATTAACCACAAACCTCATCTGAGTGATGACAGCAGCTCTGAGTGACTGCATAAACAGCTTGATTTATAAGTGGGCGAGCAGTAATCATCCTTAGAGAAATAATGTAGATGTAAAGAAAATTATTCCCACTCAGATTTATAACTAAATGTCTTTCCTGCTTCTCCTCTAACCATTGTCAATGTTTGTGTGCAAGAGTATAAATGGATGCATGTGCAACCGAAAGTTACAATGTCCCTTTTCTTAAGTCAGGGCCTGAAATAGCTACTGTTTGATAAGACTCCATATATGTATACAGTGAAAAGGGTGCTGTTACAATGAGTGCCCTGAAGAAATCGCTGTAGGTGCTGTTGTTGTAATGTGCAGTCACTGAGAGTAATTCATGGCACACACTCAGTGACTACTCTGCCATTCACAGACACGACGTTCCTGCCAACTGGACAAATAATGAATACATAAAATCCCGGCTCAGTTACCCATAAGCCCACATGCACTGAGTGGCTGCACTGCCTTTGCATATAAATAAGTTGGACAAATAAGTCAGTGCCTGTGTCTGAAATAGTCCATACTTACTGCCATTTACCTACAGCCATTTCATCTCTGAATTCTATGTGGTGAAATAAATGCACTGTACAGGGCTCTAAAAATTATATTTTAAAAAAAAAGTGGTTTGCATAGGATATACAGTAGACTACTGTTGTCTGACAATTCTACAGCAATATGTCACACTTTATCAACACATTTAGTGTCCCGAATGAAGAAAGAAGAGTGTTTATTTCACTGGGCAGTAACGAATGACCGAGGAAATGCTGATTTTTTTCCCCCCAAAATGAAGTGTCAATTGCAGAATTGTACCGTACCACAATGGACTTTCAAAGTGGACCTACATGTGGTTCAAATCATACAAATGTGCTGCACAACTTTTATTATTGGGACAGTTAACACAGGCTTGGTTGGAAGTTAACACAGCACGTGAATGTTTGAATAGTCGTTGTCTATATGTGTTTATTTTCACACTAAAGCCTAATAAAAACGCGTCCCCCCCACACACAGCAGCATCTGTCTGAGACAGGCAGCAGGAACTGAAGCCACAGCAAGTGCATTACTGGAGCGCTTAGCTCACAGCGACGCAGGAAATTACAGGCTGCATTCACTCCGAATTACAGCAACAGTCTGTTTACTGTGACCAAATCAATACACTGTTGACACTCTTAAAAGCGTCGACTTGGAAGTTGTAAATCAGTGTCGCACGCCGAGTTTTTGAGTTGAACTTACCGACTAAACTGACGTCGTTGCAGGTGGCGCATTTCAAACTCAAAGCTAAACGTTAAAGCCGACGGTGCAGCTTCATCAAAGCTGTGAACGTCGGGGGGAAAAAAAACGGTAAAAGTCTGACAGGGTTCATTAGTGTCTCATTTTACCTTCGAGTCGCCGTCGAACAACTTCCACAAACTTCCAACGGACTCAGGCGCAGAGGCTTCACAGACTGGACTCCTCCATGCTGACAGGTCCGCTAAATCCGCTCCGGTCTGCCGCTTTGTTTGCGCGGCCGAAAAACAAACTCAAATCAGTGCATCTCGGAGGCGGAGACCCGTTACTTCACGGATGAGAGCCGCAGAGAGCAGACCACTAAGCAGTGACCTATCAGTGTCTGGCCAAGCACCACTAATGACCTCCCTTCTTTTAACCTCTTAGTGGCCCGAGAGCTACTCCTTCCAGACCTGCTGTTTTAATTCCCCACAATCTGTGATGTTATTCATCCATTTGTTATAAACACACAACAGAAAAATCCTCCAAACTGCTTCACCACAAAGACCAGCAACAATTAAAACCATCAAGTTGATATTTTGAATCAACGCACATCGTCTCTATGTGATATATACTGTATCCAAACATTTGCAGCATTGTTATTTATAGTCACTAAATTATGTTGTACAAGTTTATTACTAGTTTAGAGGAATGTGTTGGCTTTATGATCATATTTCAGATTTGAAGTGGCTTTTTCAACTCCGATCAACAGATAAAGTATCTCCAAACCCAAAACATTGTATAAGGATTCACTTCTGTCTATAAGACACATCCAAATCATAAATGACACAACCATACTCTGTGAAAATCAATAAAAAGTGTGAATCGATTCTATCACTAGATGCTGTACATAAGTGTGCTGTGTGTGCAAGGCCCAGCTTTTCTAGTATCCGTATGTCACATCAACACAAAAGAGCACTCAATGAATCTCAGCTAATGCTGTTACACAATAATACATGTCCAAGAAGCATGAACGCTTCAAGTGATCTCACAGTGCATGGTAAACAAAGAAACATTCAGGCTGGATAATACTGCAACACATAGCACTATGTATTATAGTTCATGTCCATATGTGTAGTGTATCAAAAATAAAAATAATTTAGTCTTACTGTGTGTGCATAGATGATAAGTGGACAGATCTGCAAAGACGCTGTATTTAGTATTTTTTTCTAATTAAATTCTTGCAGTTACAGTTATATGTAGTCCAGAAGGAAAATATACATCATAAAATGCATACTTGGCATACTCAGTTTTCACAAAAGAAGACCAAAAAAGACATTAAACAGATAAACACCACAACTCTATTGTCCGCTTTTGTGTCTTTACAGCTGCACAATTAAAGGGACCACAAGCGGGGTGCTACACTCACTGAGACTTTCTCCAGACATCATTAAAACTTTCCAACGTGCCGCTCAGTGTTTTTATTATGGTACAGACAATGCTGGTTTTCACATTTGCTGTTTTTTCTACTTCCATCAGTCTGTCATTAAATAACAACCTTCCAATGACCAGTTCATCCAGCAACATCCAAAATCCATAATTGCTCTACCTGTTCATGTTCACACACACTGTATGAGACTTGAAGATGGTATTTTCACACTAATGGATGAATCCGAGTTTCATTTCATGCTTTCCAACAGTCAAGACACCCTTCATCAGTGACTGACCAGTTTCAAAAGACAGCACAAAGACGGACGATTACAGTGACTTATGGCTCAGATCAGGAGGTCTGACCTTCTCTGCCTCTTTGGGAACAAAGGATTAAAGGTTACAGACAAACGATGTGGGCAGTTTGTCTGCCAGTGTGTGCGTGTGTGTTTATGTATTTGTGTGGTTCCACGCATCTCTCTCGGAGTGTGACTTTTTCTGAGGCCTTGTGCATGCAGCATGCAAAAGACTGTTGTCTGGTAGAAACAACTTGCCTCTTGGATTCTATGGAGAGCCTGAACAATGTTTCTATTGATTGAAAAGTGACAAAGACAAAGGCAGAGAGAAAAAAGAGAGACAGACAGTCCAACAGATGAGACAGAGGCAGATCTACAGTTACTATCTGATTACAATCAACATCATTCACTCTCAAAAAAGACTTTTTATGAGGGAGAAAAAGACTTCTGGGAAAGCTGACTGAAGCATCCAATCTGTCAGTTTTTTGATCAAGCCACAAACGGCCTGCATGGGATTTCATGTACACTGATATTTTATGTGGCTGAATTTAATATATTAAGCAAACCATCTAAGGTGTCGTGTCTTCCCCAGCCTCTTCAGAAAATTTAACTCGCATGTCTCATCAAAAACAGAGCTTCATTTTGATTTCCAAACAAAAAGGGATTAATTGCAATCATATATAATTTTACATTCCTGGGATTTCAAAGATCTTCTCATACATGCGTAGGCGAGTTCTTCCTACTTTTAGAAAACACGAGATGGTTAACATTCATATATTCAGCTTTTTGTATACAACATAAGATTGGATATAGTTGATTCCAGTTAATATTTAGAGTCTGACAATCATGAAGCTCTGGCAGCTAATGGATTTTCACACTTGCATGGAGGCAATTACAGCAGTTAGTAGTGACCCCTGAGGGTAATGAGATTAAGATTAAGATGAGATAAATGTGACATGTACAGCAAAGTGTATCAGATATTTGACGTTGCACTGGCTATATAAAGCAAATGAAGTTATTTGTAGCTTTGGGACTCGTAATAAACTGCTAAAAGGGCTGATTAGCATTTCTTCGGGGATACATACATTTTAACAACAACAAATTAATAAATGCCCATCTGTAAAACTAAAAATAATTAACCACAAACCTCATCTGAGTGATGACAGCAGCTCTGAGTGACTGCATAAACAGCTTGATTTATAAGTGGGCGAGCAGTAATCATCCTTAGAGAAATAATGTAGATGTAAAGAAAATTATTCCCACTCAGATTTATAACTAAATGTCTTTCCTGCTTCTCCTCTAACCATTGTCAATGTTTGTGTGCAAGAGTATAAATGGATGCATGTGCAACCGAAAGTTACAATGTCCCTTTTCTTAAGTCAGGGCCTGAAATAGCTACTGTTTGATAAGACTCCATATATGTATACAGTGAAAAGGGTGCTGTTACAATGAGTGCCCTGAAGAAATCGCTGTAGGTGCTGTTGTTGTAATGTGCAGTCACTGAGAGTAATTCATGGCACACACTCAGTGACTACTCTGCCATTCACAGACACGACGTCCCTGCCAACTGGACAAATAATGAATACATAAAATCCCGGCTCAGTTACCCATAAGCCCACATGCACTGAGTGGCTGCACTGCCTTTGCATATAAATAAGTTGGACAAATAAGTCAGTGCCTGTGTCTGAAATAGTCCATACTTACTGCCATTTACCTACAGCCATTTCATCTCTGAATTCTATGTGGTGAAATAAATGCACTGTACAGGGCTCTAAAAATTTAATTTAAAAAAAAAAAAAAAAAAAAGGATATACAGTAGACTACTGTTGTCTGACAAATCTACAGCAATATGTCACACTTTATCAACACATTTAGTGTCCCGAATGAAGAGTGTTTATTTCACTGGGCAGTAACAAATGACCGAGGAAATGCTGATTTTTTTCCCCCCAAAGTCTGTATATGTTCTGATGAGCATCGATCTATTAAAAAGCAGTTTGACATTTCATGTGAAAACCTTAGCAGACAGCCCTTGGGTGATTATTCCATGCTGAATAAAGATCATATAGTTAAGCAAATTTAAAAATCCTGAAGCAAAAGAGTCTGACTGATTATCATCATGCAGATTAAAATCACCCAAAATAACAATTTGGTTGTAGTTCCTGTGTATGATGGAGGGCAGCTCTGAAAAATATGGAGAAAAAATAAAACAAGGCATCGTTTGGGTATTCTGTACACTGTCATACATAAAATAGGGGGACGCTAAAAGTGAAACAATGGTATTCAAAAGATGTGCAGTCATTAAAAACAATTTATTTCAATCCAAGTGATGCTAAGAGGATACTTGCTGTACCTCCACCTTATTTACCTTTTCTGGAGAAGTATAAAAAGTTGTAATATGGAGGTGAGACTTGAATGAGAGCTGCTGGTCCATCTGTGTTCAATCATGTTTCAGCTAAAAACCAACAGCCAACATGATTATCTAAATGTCGATCGGCTGATAATAAGAAATTTTTTGTTTAAAAGGGATCTCATGTTTAAAAGTGCCATGTTCAAAGTCACCGGTGGGTTTGTAATGTGTGCGTGTATGTGTGAGTGTGCTGGTGGTGGAAGCTAGAGCTGCTGTATTGGTTCTGATTTTAAATGCATTATTGGTGTATCTGAAGTGGATATTGTCCTTATGGATGACAGTCCTGTTCCTTAAGATTACTGGGATTTGAAAACTGTGATACAAGATGGTTGTACGTGCCTGAGGGTGGCGGTAGTGAGTGAGATCTGTGATGAAAGTGATAATTAAGAAGAAGACTTCAATTCAGTTGCCGGTGCCAAGTGGCCAAGTGTGCTGGAGAAACTGTTTGTCAGGTGTGTTTGGAGGTGGCGCTGACATGAAGAATGTTGGAAGTGAGGGCTCTGGAACCTTGTGGACTGAGGTGAAAACCATCTCTGTTATAAAATGATGCCCGCTCCCAGAAGAGATTAAACAGTAAATAAAAAGTACAGTTGTGAGGAGCATGGTGACTGCAAACAGGTGTGAAGACTGAGCAGCTGCCAAAACATCCAGAAGGAGGAGCCAAGAGATTAAAAACTAATGGTTTACAGTCCTTGAGTAGTTTAAAAAGACTGCTAAAATCACATTTTAAAACGTTGGACTGTTAAATATCGATGTCGTTGGTGCCGACGTGAATAGTACCTTTCGTGGAGTGTGGATGTCTGCTGAGGAGGGATGGGATCTGCAGTCTATGGCTGGAGCAGGTCGAGAACTTTGGTACCGGGAAAACATGTTGATGCTGTTTGTGATTTAATGTGTCTTACTTTGGAGTCGCCACTGAGGAGGATGTTTGGAGGTCGGAGCTGGAGAGTTGGATGCAGGTCGAGGGGTGAACTGTACGTAGCCGGGTCGGAGAGAGGACGCATGCCGTTGAGAGCGACGATGAACCGGTGAGATGGAGGTCCTCGGCACCGTCATGGAGGGGGTAAGTGGAGGCATGACTTATGAGGTCCGGTGGTGGTCGAAGAGGAAAACTATGTCCAGCATAGATGTTGTGACAGGTTAAAAACATAGTCCTTGGGATAAAATGTCTATTTGAGGTGTTGGCGGTAAAACGGAAACAAAAATTGATCGGCCGACTCCGGTGGTTAGCTAGCTAACATGCTAAAGGCAAGCCGGTGTGTTAGCAACACTCCACTTGTCATGGCTAGGAGACTTAAAACGTAGTATCAGGACGTCCGAAAGCTAAATCCTTTAGAACGGAATATAAAATACAGCTTAAATTCGGTCAAATTTTAGGAGACCTTCAGTTAGAGCCTCAAGCAAGGAAGCACAACGCCGACGCATGCGCAAACACAAAACGTCGCACTTTTTTTTTTTTTTTTTTTTTTTTTTTTTGGACATGTCCATATGGTGTTCTTGTTAAATCATAGAAGACATACCATGCGGGAAAATAAAGTCAGTGTTATGGCTTTCCCACTGCACCAAAAACTGCAGTATACAAATAACATTCTCATAAACATGGATTCAGACTTCCAAGGGTTTGTATATAGCAAACCTAACGAACCAATTCTGTCAACTTGCAGGATGAAGCTTTCTGTATCTTTCTTATTCTTCAGAATCAGGTTCCAGATTGAACATGTATGGCTGAATAAGTCCAATAACTTGCCATTGTGTAACACAGAGTTTTTGCAGTGTCGTAGGTGAGCTGGTGTGCTCCAGCTGCAGGAACTTTTTAAACCGTCACATTTGAAAGGAGGCTGTGGAGTAAGCCATTACTGCCAAGGCGTGAAAAAGGCAACTTCTAAATATGTAACCTTGATATACAGAAATTAGTTTTTAAAGGTTCAATCAATGACCAGGGAAGTACTTTAAGATCATAGATCACCATGACATTAGTGTGAATTCAGTTTTTTGGTGTAATGCAGCTTTGATGTGTTGTAGGGAAAGTGATAGTTAAGGTGAGAGCAAGCCTGTATGTGCACTTTTCTTTTCTGTATACAGTTCTTTTCGGTTTGTATAAAATTACCTCTTAGCATTTACTATGGTTGATCGCATCTTATCAAAGTACTATAAATGATGTTACTTTACCATTTTCTATGACGTCTCCTTCCACCACGAATCCTTGCTTACGATAATAGAGACAAAGTTGGTTTCCCTCATGTCAAGGGCCAATTGTGTAAACCTCTAGTCTATGCTGCCACCCAATGAGCATCTAGAGAACATAAAATGGCATCACATCTATTTAAAGACAAGCTGGATATGTGAACTGGCCTCAGGTTCATCACTTAATTTCTGAGGTGGTTATAGTGCTGTCAAACCAACACCATTACTGGCCCATCAATCACCTGAGAAACTGTGGACCTGGGAGGCACACAAGCTGAGAGTGACAACACCGGTGTGGTGAGCAATATGATAAACACGGCAGACTTTCTATGTGTGCTTCACTAAATTGCTGCTTGTGGCTGCGCTGCACGGTCGGCTGCCCTGTACAGTTTAATGCATTTGAGAGCATGAGTGCTTGAGAGAAGTAATAAATGAAACCGATAACGGGTAGAAACAAAACAATGAGACAGAGAGAGGGAAAGACACAACGTGGTGGTTGTAAGAGAATCTGGAGGTTTCGCACTAGTGTTGGTAAAGTAATTGCAGTATGTTCCAATGTCACATTGATCTTGAGCTGCCTATCTGGCGGCTGCAGAAGAAGGAAGAGAGAGGAATCTGTAGTTGTTATTTTCTTCTCCCTCTTCTGCCTCAGCATGGATTCATGAAAAGACTGTCACATACATTTTGTGTACAAGATATGAGGTAATATACAGAACAGGCGTGGGGTACACTTTTGCTCGGTTTCCATGGCAACAACAGGATGACGAATGCTCATTCACGGTTAAATTTAACAGCGCTGACTTCTGATTATTAAAGTTTGTTCACTGGTATGACTATATATTTGCAAAAGAGTTTAAATGGATAGAAGTGCAACAAACAACATCGGCAGTCGTCATTTCTAACACACCATCCTTCAGGGATATTTTAACATATTGAATTTTACACATTAAATTCAGTTGATGTCACCTTCCAAACTGTCAAACTATACTTTGCTTTTCCCCTAAGTACATAAACACACAGAGGCACAAACAAACTACACATGCAAATGGATGACAATCAAATTTCATAAAGTGATTAAGACTAATTAGATATTGCAGTCAGGAACTCATAAGCAGCTACATCTGAGCGTGGGTTAAAGGCTCATGATGTTAATGCTTTTTCATCTGCAGCATTTCAATATAAACTTGCAAACTCTCTTTTTCTGGCAAACTTTAAAAGCATCTCTCTCAGTCTTTTGATATGCACGGGCTGAAAGGAAGTTTATACCTGATGTGTGAATCATCGTTTCCAAATTGTCTCATATTTTTCTTGGTTGCTCTTAGAAAAAGAAATGACTATAAACTGATGATGTTTTTTTCTACATGTGAGCAAATTTTAGGAAAGTACTATTGAAATGTAGATTTTGTCACCTCTGTCTGTTTTTTATTTGGTCTTTTTGATTGTCTAATAAAAAAATGCTATAAAATTATATCAAGCTACATCCAGAATATGCTGAAGGGGTGAAAGCAACCAAACTGTTGCGCAGTACCTTCGAGTGACTGGAAAGTAGTAAAATCTGATACAAAAGCAGCACTGACGTTGCTGTCTTGTCCATGACTAAGTTGGAGCATTTTGTTATTAGGACACTTTAAATCCAATCTCCAATTCCAGAAACTAAAAGAAAAAAAAACTGCTGCTGCAAATTCAATTGCAGGAACACTTCAGAATAAAATAAACTGAAATATGTGTTTGAGAGACATTAGGATTGCATCACTGGTCAAGCGTTCTAGCTTGCTGTGAAAGAGGTTGCCCAGCACAGGTGCTAAATTCGAGGTTTCAAGTTAAACATTTCAGAATAATGCAAACATTTATCTGGAGTTAGAAGCCACAAAATGTAATTTGGCTTTTTTTCAGACTAACTGTTGCATTATTGTTCAGTCTGGGTGGCATTTTCTTGGTTAACAAGTGAATTAGGTGGTGTATTTGTGCAGCATTGTACGACATAACACTGACAACTCGAGCACAAGAGTTGATTTGTTACATAAGATAACATACTGACGTCACCTCGGCACTTGGTTGCATGGACATAAATTATTCAAAACTCCCTCCGGCGAGAGTCAAGTTTTTTCCTTTTTTTTTCTAAGCTTCTTAACATATCCATATGATGTTTATATATCCTGGAAGACAAGCTGTGAGCGAAATAAGCAGTCAAGACCATGGCTGAGGTGTTCCACCCTTGAAACTGCAGTGTACCAATGACACGTCTCAAAACCATGGATTAAGACTTTCACATGTAACGAAATTGAAGAACCCATCCTGTCAGTTTGCAAGTTAAGACTTTCTGTATCTGTATTTTTCTTTATAACCAGGTTTCGATTTGAACATGTATGAATTACTCTAATATTACCTTGCCATTGTATAATGCATGCTAGTTTTACAGTGTCTGACTAGAGTCATAGGCGAGCCAGCCTGATCCACATCTAAGCCACTTTATTGCAGAAAGGTATTGTTTTTGTGGGGAAAAAACTTCTAAATATGTAGCTTTGACAAACAGAGATGAATTGTAAGTGTAACATCAACAATCAGAGAGGGACTTTAATATAGTCCTAAACATAATTAAAATTTCAGGTGTACACAGATCATGGCAAGAAAATTTAGCTTTATGGTTTTAAGTTTCTCTCCTTGATTATCCCCATAAAAACTCATCTCTGTGTATCAAAATCACAAATTTAGAAGTTTTTCCCCATGAAAATAATCTCTTCCTTTCTTAAAATTACTTCCATTTAACTCTACACTATTGCTTCCTTCAGAATGTGCAACTCTGCCCACCCCTCTTCTGCCTTCTGCTGCAGCCCAAGCACACCAGCTCACCTACAGCTCAGCCCAAACACTGTAAAGCTACTTTACACATTGGCAAGTTGTAAAATTGGAGCAATTCAGCCATACATGTTCGACCTGGAAACTCACTCTGAAGAAGAATAATACAGAAAGTCCCAGCCTGTAAGTCAACAGAATTGGTTCCCCAGAAGTCTGAATTTGTGGTTTTGAGACTTTCATTGGTACACTGCAGTTTGAACTCAGCCATGGTGCTGACTCCTTATCCAAGTCATGATGTTACCTCTAGCAAAAAACATCAAACATACAAAAAAACCTAAGAAAATAACCACCATATGGATTTGTTAACAAGATTGAAAAATAAAACTTGATTTTCACCAGAGGGAGAAAAAAAAAGAAGGAACTGGTGAAAAAAGGACTAGATTTCTTGTTTTAACAGAACAATATTAAGATTAATGGAGTGTGTTTTTAAGTAAGGAAAATATTATCAGAAGTAAACAAATAATGCCAAATGTGTGAGATGGTAACTTTTATATAACGTTTGAAATGTTTGCAAATATATAGGTGTTGTAATGAATTCAATATAAGACATTTAACGTACTTACATGCTGAATGAAACTTGTGGAATTCACTCCTGGTGTTTGTTTTTTAAACATTTTTTTTTTTTAAATCAGCACATCATCAACATGTTTTCATGATGTGAGACTGCATGTATACTAGTACTAATGCAAATTGCTTCACTAATGAGGCTCCATACCAAACTAAATTGAGCATCCAAACAAAGCAAGGTCTGAATTTATACCACCCTGTTCTGTTGGTGTCACAATCAACAAAACTGGATTAAGGGAATGAGCTATGTATTGCCAGAAAGACTGATCCTCATCTGTATCCACACCTTCATTCTCTAACACAGCACAATGCAGAACATAAATCCACAAGATTATAGCAAAATGACACTGGGATGTTATGGCCTGCCACAGTTATAGATGAACAAGCTGTGACTCACTGGATAACAAAAATAAATGACACTGTACTGCTTTTTTTTCTGTTCAGTGACAAAGTCAATGTGTCCTCATGCTGGTATGTCACTGAGTGTAATTCCCAGATGAGGCTTGACTGCAGACCACCACAGCTCAGTGACAGGTCTGTGAAACGGGACGTTAGCATGAAGGCGCTTTATATCCATACAGCATGCATCTCAGCGTGTTGGGTTCTAGCAGTAGAGTGAAGCACCTCAGGGAGTGTGGCTGCGTATTGTTGAGTGGAGCTGACAGACAATCGCTTACTGTTTGGCTTTTTGAGAAGTTCATCTCTTCAGTCTCTGTTGAAAAAGCTTTTGGCAACAAGACTCCAATCCCTTTCAGGGATTGAATATGTTGAAAGTTTTGTAACTGAATGTGCAGCTGAGCTGTTATTGTCACAATGCTCTGGAAGCGAAATTCTCACACTCATATGTGAAACTGCTCAAAATGTCACCGTGGCAGTTTCTATGTACATTTTGTGCTCTTACAGTTCCTGAAAATGCTTTGAACTTATATGTAGATTCTGGTTAAAAATGACTCGGTTTCTTCTTGGTACACAACTGTGATCAAGACCATTATCTTTGGCAGGGAAGATATTGAAGATGTGGATTTGATTGAAGAGCAGGCAGAAAGAGTAAATCAATAGTCTGTAGTTTCAGTTTCACCACAGATCTGAACACAGTCACTCTGAGAAATCCATCAACCTAAACTATTACGGATGGATAGAATCACAGGAAAGGCTCTGACCTGGCAGTCTGAGATGGGGACTGTTTGTGTCATCAATAAAAGAAACTGTGTAATTGTTGAGGACTAGAGAAAATTATGTCTGGCTTTTAGAACTTTTTTTCTTGAAACAATGGATGGCATAAACTTTGAGACTCGCTGGTCAGAAATGAGTCTGATTTTACATTAAACACTGTAAACTGCATAACACGGTTTCTTTACTATAAAGCTACAGTTTACAAATTTTCTCCTTTTTATTATATTTTTTCAGTATTTTGAAAATATGTAAAAACATCAAAAAAAGTCAATTATGATTTACAAGATATTACATCTAATGAACTATAATCTTAAACATATGTGAAAAAGTTGACATATCGTAAGATTAGTGCTACAAAAAGTATTTAAGTTATGGAAAATGTATCAGTTTATTAAAAGTTTATTTTTTGACTGATAATACATTATACCTTTGATGATCATTTGTGGTTCATTTAGCTGGATCTGCAAATTTAACTTGTTGATAAAGAATGAGGCTTATCACAAAACTATACAAAAAATAGCGTAAATGATCGTTCAGGCATAAGCGTCTAAACTATTTTTTTAAAAATAAATGCCGAAGTATGAAAACAATGACTTATGTTAAGTAATGTAAACTGTGTATTGTGAAGTAATTTACAGAAAAACACACAATAGAAGCACATTACAAGCTAAACTAATGAAGGCCTTTGTATTAAGTCATAATGCACATGTTGTCTTTAGGTCAAATCATTTCAGTTTATGATGTACATTAGAGAGGCAGACAGTATAACCAAACTAATTTACTTAAACTACTTAAACTAGGAGTTAATCTGAGCTTTGACATCCATCAAGAGGCTGTTATTTATAAGCAATCTTGTGCCATCTACCTTGATGTTTCAGTGTGAAGGAAAATCGGTGACATGTGATTAAGCAGCCACCATCAGGAGTGAATAGCCATCTGGTAACAGCTACAAGCAGGTAATTAGTGTTGAAAAAAATAGGCCCCTTTCCAGCTGCAGCTGAATCACATGCTGAATATATTCAGTGTCACCAAGAAACACAGCATCAGTGGTAGTAAATGGAAGGCTTTAACTTTTGACAGTAATGGATCTCAGCCAGCTTGCCTTGAATCAATACGCTCAATGCAACCCTAATGTGATAAATGAAAAACCTCTTAAACTACACTTAACGCATACAGTATATAGGTTATAATGAGATTTTGATTTATGAGACAACAACACAAAGGAAATAAAGTCTTTGCATTACATTTGCACTGTACAGGTCTAGTATCTTGGGATTCAGTATAACAACATATTTTAATATAAGGCAACAAATGTCATACCCCCGCTCCAAAAAACTGAAATCATGCATTTTTTTTTCTCATAAAAACACTTCAGCAGATCTCACTTTATGTCACACATATACACTCACTGTGTATTATCTACAAGCCAGAACCCAATCATTATATGAAGTTAGCTTTGTCATAATTACTTGCTGTGTCCACTGGGACCTACTGTAATCTTTTGAGTATGTAATTGCAACAGTGTTGATCATGACAATGATAATGGCAGCCTACCGCAAATGCTGTTAGAATATATCAGAACAGACCAACCAGAGATGTAAGAGGAATAATGAGGATCTTAAAAACGGTTTGAAATGTCACCTTGTATCAGGGATAACAGGTGATTTTGTGGCTACTGTTTGATTGTCCACATAGCATTTAAAATATCCTGTATAATCTTTTCCATTCGGACTATAAAGGTACTTTTTGTAGAAATCTTCCAAAAAATGATCCTAACCTTATATTTCTTGAGCAAGTGTATACTGCTATAAGATCACCATTTATTATCACAAAAGAGTTCCAAATCACAGAGTGCAACGATCGATGACAGTTCGATAGATGGAGAAGAGACCTGGCGTCAGTGCAACGTCCAGATGATAAATTAATTGACAATGCGAAGACATTTTTCAACTTGACCTCGGAGAAGTCCGATTTAACAAGGTCTCCGTCTACATAAATCTGACATCGTGGCCCTGTGGTCAGTCTACTGTCCTAAAACAAGGAATGACATTAGATTTTAACAACTGAATGAGAATCACAGGTCTAATATAAACTGCTATAAACTGCTGTAAATACAACACACGCTAATTAACCTGTATAATTTCATTTTGTGTTTTTGAAGTTGCAAAAAAAGTCCATGTTTTCAATACAAATCTGTCAAAGTCTTATTGTGTGCTCCTTCATGAAGACATACAAATTGTGCAAAACTTAACAGCACTGTCTCCAAAGAATTCACTCCTGCAGCTTAGTCCCCAACACGATGGCAGAGCACTCAATGCTCCCCCTGTATTGCATAAAAATATATATTGCTCTCCAAAATATGAAAATATTATCAAACCTACTCTGATTCCAGGTTGTGTGTCATTCTTCTGACCTGTCATGCTGACAGAAAATAATAAATGACTAAATGGGAGTTAGAATGAAAGGCTACAGTTGGTTCAGTTTCAGTCTCTGTGACAAATATGATTGAGTGGAGTATCAGTTTTTAAAGAGGCCACAACTGCAAATTTCAAAGAGAGGGTGCCTCCCTAAATCAAAAGGAAAAAATATATAATTTGCCTTGCTTCCCAGTAAGAGGAAAATTGAGAAATCTATCAGCTCAATTAGTCTGACAGCTTTCCCACAAAAGCCTTCTGCTAGAAACTTCCAGCCTGCTGCATGAACTTCATTTGTCCATATGCACCAGTCATCAAACCAAATGCCCCTTGAGACAGAAACAAAATGAGAAAAGATTGCTTCGCTTTGATCTCACATACGAACATATCTGAACCGTAGCAAACCAAAATTAGTGCCAACAGCAACATGCTATATTTTCTACTATTTTTATAGCTTTCTTGTGAAATACTATCATTTAATTAAGACACAGGCCATGGAAGATACATTACATGCTGTTTAATACTGAAAGACATGGATTGTGTTGAGTTTGCTTTTGCTTTATTGAACAGTTACCATCCGGTGTCGCTTACACATTGACATCAACTGCTTTGTAAGCAGCCTGGAATGAAACCTGCAGGTATGCTTCGAATTTACAGTATGCAGGTTTTTTCATTTTATTATTGCTTGTAAGAATGCAGATCTACATAAGTCTCAGGAGTGATACTGCTTGGTTTTCAGCTTTCTAGTAATTGTGCACAACCGCAGACTTAGGAAACCATAGAATGCACTATTATCATGAAAATGGCACTCGTGATGCCAGCATTATCAACATGCCTGGTATAAGCTGGGAGAACTGCAATTACATATGACACCGAAGTGAATGTACAAAAATAGACACCTGCAAACACAATGCATCTTCAGTAATTCTGTTAACTTGCATTAAACTAACTGTAAAACTGAAGAAATGGAAGTTTGCTGTATATAGTTATGTAATTCTCAGTCCTTGCATCTCACGACGTCCTGTTTGATTCAGCTAATAGAGCTCTGCAGGACTTAGAAATGCAACATGTTTAAAGGAGCCAGAAACTACAGGAGGTATTCTGAGGAACTACTGGATTAAACAATGTGAAATGAATGGAGACTTGTGACTTAGGATCTGTTGTAGATGACATGTGAAGACATTTTAAACACATTTATTAGGTGTTTTTCAGCAACCAAATATACCAAAGTTGGATCATTCTGATTAACAGCTTCATGCCATTATGTGACTAACTATTTGATACTCTTATGATATATGTGACAGCCCTGGGTGTACTTTAGCTATCATAGTCTCTTCTTGTAATCTTAACTGTTCTGCAGATAAGTGGGGAGCAGGGATGCGCTGAGTGTAATCTCCTATATGTTCCACCTGACTCTGTCTGTGTGCTGCATACAGAACATGTTCCTTGTGTGTTCTTCTGAGCTCTCAAACATCCAACACACACATCCTCTCACCTGCATCTGACACTGCTGTCTGCCACATCCCAGAGTCTTTCACAATCAACTTTTTTTGTACCTCTCTAATTACTTCCTTAAGTCTGATGACTCAGCCGGGCTCGCTTTTTTGAACACTTTATTAATGCCAAGTTCAAAATGTACATCAAGGAGGATTATTACTATAGTCTCTAGTTGGCCTCTTCCTGTTTAGTTTTGCCCATATTCATGATGTGGTTATCAGTGAGTGACTACATGGTATAGAAAATTGATCGTTTAGCAGCTCATTTTTACCTCATTTTACCACCAAACACCCAAACAAGTTCAACAGAATTTAAAAAAAAAAAAAAAAAAAAAAAGAAAAAGACTGAACATAAGCTTAGTTTTTCTGGCAAGTTTGGTGAGCTCAACCCTGAAGTAAATATTAGAGAACCAGGAGGAAATACCAAACACAGAAACCAGCACTAAGGGTCATCAAAGATTGCCAAAGACCAAGAAGAGATTAATAGATTTTTCCAGTAACATCTAGCCAAACAAAAGCAGAAAAGAGGAGATGGGTAAGCTGACAGAAAATAAACAAAGCTCAGTAGGTATTTCTGATTGTTTTGAGGTGAAAGCTGCAAAGCAGACAGCGAGGTCCATAAACAGCACCTGATTCAAGATTACTCGGCGACTTCTCCTTGTTTCTCATTATATTCTAATCATCACTTTGTAAGCGCAAGTGATCAAAGACAACATAATATTTCAGTGAGCCCCCAATAACAGCAATAGCTTTAAATAGCAATAGCCATCAAAAAACAGTATAAAAGTGTCAAACATCCACCTTGGAGAGCTGTCAAAATGCACCACAGAGAAGACATGAGGCTATTCGCTTCACGGAAGACAAAAACGTGATTGTTGAGGAAACACACAGCACAAGTGCATCAAGAGTGAAAACCACCTTTCTACTCTTAGATCAGTTTTAACTGATTTTGATCTTCTGAATTGATTTTTTTTTAGTTTAAGTTCTCTTTGCTTTCACTCAGTTTCCTTTTTGCACACTAATGTCATTTTCCCTTGTTGGCAGCTTATTAAACTAAAGGGCACTTTTAGGACTTAAATATATGTATGAAAACCGTTATTTCACTCAAGACCAGAAATGTTAATCTCAAGGTGGTCACAGAAGTAAACATCAGGGTGCCACTGAAGTCACAGTTCTCTGAGGAGCAGCAATGTCTATACAAAGAATCCTTGAAACACCGTCTGTAGTTGGACAATATCTGCAGCCCTTTTATTGTGTCCCTGGACCTCATCTTTCGCCTTCTCGTCCTCCACCTCCGCATCACCATTCTTATTCTTCTGGCATTGAAATTTGGCACATCACACAGATGTTGTGTAACACCAAGCCTGCCAGTAATTATAATGATTTAACTTTAGGGGCTGTAAAGAAGATATCCTCTAAATCTGCCTGGGCATCTAAATTTGAATGCCAGATATCTGCTCCATTACCCCTGACATGCTGTGGTTACCGCCTCAGGTTTATTGTGTTGGTTAAATATTGCCATGACACAACAAGTGTCCAAAGGTTTACAGCAAAGTAGAAAAAGGGTTTAATTTTGAATTATGGTAAACGTCCAACACACACAATTACACGAAAGGGGGAGAGACAGTTATTTGTGAAATGCCATTCTGCCACGTGTAATCTGAATGCACAGAATACTTTCAAATTACAGTTGTTAAATGGGCTCCATCACAGCTCTTGGAAACAACTGCTGCTTGCAGTATGCAAAAAATATAAACGTATTCCTCTCCCATACAACCACCGTGATGACAGTTGCTAATTATAGGATGTGCTGTGCCCACCCCCTGGTTTTTGTTTTTGTCTCATCTTCTCTCTGATGTGATATGTGGGAAGTTAGTTTTGCTTGCTAGTTGCTTGTTAATTTCCCTGAGGTAAAGTAAATGATTTCCTTGCATTAGCTAAATAATTATTCAATGTTATAATTTCTGCTCCAGTAAAAGAAAAACACTAAGAAGAAAGCACTCAACTATTATATTGCATAATATCCCACAATGGTGGTAACAAAACTAAATAAACAGGATGTTGGAAGATAAATGAAGGAAAAACAATTACTTGGCATTTCATACATTTTTGTTTTCGTGTGATGTATAAAAATCTGCTGTTCCAATTCTTCAATCGCAGTTGCTCTGAAATGTGAAATATAATTTTCTCTTTCGCTGGTAGTAAGGAACAATCTATCTTCACCCACAACAATTCTGGCTGCTTTCCACTGAACTCATTCAACGTCATTACACAGCCAAACGAAAAAGTGCTGTCTACAAAACGATACAGAGAATACAGAAAAACAAGACACAGAAGCCTGTTTCAGATGCCTCAACTCAGACAATAAAGACAACTTTGAGCTTTGTGTCTTTTAATGTCGATACAGTCGGAACAGTTCTTACATATACATGATGCTCAGATGTGTCTGTGATGCATTAAAGCAGCTTTTACACCAAGTTTTACCCACAGAATAGTCAAAAGGTATCCATATGAATGGAATTATTCATGTAAATTATGATCAATTAGGTGTATGAAAACGAAACTGTATGAAATGATTCATGAAACCTGAAACGGGTAAAGCAAGGGTGAAATAAATCAGGATTCAAGGAATTTAATAGGTAATTTGTGTTGCTGAAAGAGCTGGTACTAATTAAATAGTGGACTATATAAAACCCTATGTGTCTTCCTATGACTAAAGTCAGTCTGGCTTATGATAATACCAGTAAAACATGCCAACTATGCTAACCCTCTGAGTGTTTGATTTTTATTGGGGAGTGAGCAGGTGATTAGTCAGGGAATGCTAATAAAGAGTGTTTATTAGCACGGGGCTTACATGGGGATACAGTTTCAACACAGACCACTTGAGTGTTGGATTTTATTAACTGTATACTATGGGACTTGTTGTGAGGGAAAAGGCTTTGGAGCTAAGCACCTATAGTATGTAAACCGCAGAGGCTGATCCGACAGGAACATTGCATTTAAACTTTAGGCAAACATTTGTTCAGGAAAATGTCACACAAAAGGGAGAAAATGCATGCTGTCCAGATGGTGCACAAGATAATACTATGCAGCTGCTCATAGCAAGACGGTGAGCAGAGAAGGTCAAAAAGAGATAACAGTAATTTAGTGACCAGAATAAAAAATGTGGCAATCTCGGTTCAAGATCAAATAACCTCTGTGAGATGAAATACAGCAGAATGCAAGAGATGCTCACAGAGGCAAAGCTGGTGGCAGACTGCTGTATAATAGCAGAGCTGTGATGAAGTGCAACACACACAATGAACTCGATTTTCCTCGTAAGCTTTGGGTTAAGACTTCACCAATGATTTACGCAAATGTTCATCTAATAATTTACTCACTTTGATTTTGGTTTAGAGGGGAAATACATTGCACTTGTGTACATATTTTCTTGTCTTATTTAGTCTCCACATTTTAAGAGGAAGGGAAGAGCTTTGATATTTAAATAAAATGTAATATTAATTAAAAAATAATAAAATCAGCACTATTGCTGCTCCACAGGAGCATGGATGGATTCATGCGTCATTTTCTAATGGGCTCAGTGGGGCTCCAGTTTGTATGACAAATGATCCTCAATCTAGAGCAAAAGGTCAGCTATAAAGTGCGACTTTAAATCCTCTGATTTCCTTCTGCAATGTCTGCAACGGCTCAACAAAGACTGCAAATCACCTGCTCTGTGACACTGTCTGGGAGACAGGAAGCCTCAGTGTCTTTAATCTATAGCTAATGGTGTGAGTTTCAATGCGACCACCAGAGACCAGAGTGACCCTGGGAATGCAGTGGGAGGGACATCAATCTTCATTCAGAGTGGGTCAATGAGTGCTAAAAATAAACACGTTATACTGACAGGGATACAACACCACACTTTGAACTATGCACCTGCAAACACCTCAACACAAACAGGAATGATGTTAAAATTAAAAGATTTTCCTGCCCCACTGCTACACACTGTAATATGCTAAAATAATGGAGAATAGAATATGCAAAATACTGATAAACTGGTAAAATGTTTGGGTTTCTCTGTAGAAATTTCTTAAACGCAGAGTTGTACTATATGTACAGTACACAACATTACCCACCGAGCAGCTTTACAGCTGACGTGATTGAAAAGGGTCTGACATCTGGGTTACCATGTGTACTAAATATTTAATTAGCTGAAAGTATAGTATTTCGAGTACACATGCATGCCGAGGGTACCAGTGGTGTATGACTCAGATGGCTCTATTATTATCTGGTGTCTATCAATGACCCCAACCTCAATATAATGAAGCACAGCCTCGGCTGCAGTATTTCATGACTTCCCTCTGTTTATTATATATCATATATATTGTACACGTTACGACTGCTGGTAGAATTCAACTTAATACTAATGCTATTCTGCATTTTTAGCACATGAAATATAGTCATTGATTTTAGTACCCTGATATTTCAAATGCTTTTGTGATTTTGTTGACAGCTGCAAATGATTTTGTCCTGATTTTAATTTTAAACAATCTGATTACACATATCAAACAGGACAGGTTGGATTTTTTGTTCTAGCTCTTTGATGCTGTTGTATAAGATCAAGTCAATATGTGTCACCTTGGCTTTGTTTGTAATTCTCCTTTAGTTATCTCTGAGTGTTTACATTCATAGATCCAACTTGGAATTTGCATCTTCACTTTAAACTTTTATTTGACAGCCTAGATATTACTGTGAGTGTCCAGGTAGGTGCAGGCAGATTTTTATTCTATTTCACCAATTTGGTACAATTAGACAGTGTTCTGCTCGAAGGATTCTTCTGAACATCAATGTCATGCTGATATTAGGCGTGTGAAGGCAGAAGACAGACTGTGTGAGAGTGTGAGAGAGAAAAAGACAGTGTGTTAGCGAGGCCAGCTGAGAGTGAATGTGAGTGAATTATTACAAAGCTCGGTCGCTCAGCTATTGTTTCTGATGCAAACTTCCCCACATTCAAAAATCTCGGAGTTTCACTAGATATTACAGAGACTGTCATCTATTTTTCTTAGGAAATTAAACAATACGTCCCCAACAGTGTCGGCTGCCTGGGAGAAGCTAGCACATTGTGTTGAGACTACTGGTTTTAAAAGAAAGGCTGGCAAACAGCCAACAAGTAAGTCAGTCTGATGTTAATCCAGACTTACAGAGACTTCAATTAACGAACAAAAAAATGTGAATAAGAGCAAAACACCTCAGTTTTTAAGTACTTTGAGGATGTTTTTTTAGTCATCCTGGTCATTTTTCAGTAAATGATGATTGTTCTTGTATATGTAACAGTGTATGAATTTGTACTTTTATAATCTAATTCCTAAAACTATCATCAATGCAGTTGTTGTATCTGTTATCTCAATAGTGTCTGTTTTATCAGTTCTTAAAATATTGATGTTGAAAGTCATTTCAGAGTTTTACAACACAATTATCAGGTCATATTTCAGATATTTTGCAATTTAAAGGAAGACACCATATTCACTGTATTCAACAATCGGAACTCCAGAGATCTCAAACCCTCGAAGCTCCAAACTATTCACGTGACACTGCATCCTTCACACATTACTCTGCCTTTTATTTCCAACACAACACCTGCTGCTGTGCCACCATAATTTGTAAGGCACCGAGAACAGCAACATCAGGTTTATCTACGAAGGGCGGCTGGTTAAAAATAAAAGTGCAGGTGGTTGCAGACTGAGGAGAAAAAGTGCTGGCAGCAGGATGCTGCCCTTCTGCCACGGCCACCCTCATTCTGAACCTCAGGTTGCCCTCACATACAGCAAATAAGGCAAAAACACACCACTGATAAACACAACTGATAAACAGTTCCACCAACTAGACAGTGTTAAATAACTTCACTCTGACTAGGTGCTGATGTGGTGGTGATTGAGCCACAGTGTCTGTAGTCCTTGGCACTGCCTGTGAGCTAACATTTCAGGCATACTTGCATGCACATTGAGCTGTCATATTGGTTTCCCACATTCACTCAAGCACATTCAAGGCAAACAGTGCAGCAGAATGCATGTAAGAGCATGCAGCTTTTTCTCTAAACGCTGTAGAGAGGAGCTGACATACGTTACCTCAGTGAGTCAAGCGAGGACTGGTCCCTGGGTGAGAGTCAAAGATCATTCTGCCAGTGCCATCTGTCAAGCAGGTTGGGTACAAAGGAAGTAGGAGCAAGTGTCCCTCTCCCTCCTTCCTGTGCGCCTCTCTCGCTTCACAACAAAGTCCCGTGTTACATTAGAGGAGAGAGCCGTACTCCACAAGCCGGGGAATCCTCTGTCAAACTGAAGCCAATCTGGAGCAGTTTAAATCCCCCATGAGAAGATGGAAGATTGCGCCTCCCTTTTCTTGGGAAATAGCGACTTGCTCCTGCACTGCTCAAAAACCCCTCTCTCTCTCTGTGTTTCTTTCTGTCTCCTTCTCTGCTCTCTTACTCTCCCCTTCCTGATCCTGCTCCACTTGTACACTCGCTCGCTCACTCACTCTGGCATGCCTTCTTATCCACTGTGGCTCCGACACCCACAGACACACACAGACACACACACACTGTAGTGTGTTCACACAAACATATGCAAATTACATGGACAAACAAACACATTCACAAAAAAACCCTCCTGCAGCCTTTTCACAGTAATATTTCTATAGAATCTAAGTGCTTATTTCCAGCTGTTTTGCAATGAGACATGCTCCAGTGTTATATTTGTGCTCTCGACATGTTCTCAAACGTATCACAGGATGAAGTTAAAAAATGTAAGCGCTTTGGGCAATGAGAGTTGGTTGCAGTTGCTGCTATAAATAAACTGGATTATATTCAATCATTGCTTTGTGGATCACAGAAAAATACTCGCATATGTAACTAGAAGCAGTGTGTGTGTTTGAAGGAATGTGCTCAGAACTGATGGTGCCTCTGCTGTGATGTAAAAAAAAAATGACATGATGAATGAAAAAAAAATTTCTGAATGTGTCATTGTACAGTAAAATTTCACTTGGAAACCCCATTTCCCCATGATCAATGTGCTTCACTGTACGTGGGTGTGCCAGCGTGCTCTCTAGCGATGTTCTATTTTGAGCCCACAGTCGTAATGCACAACAGAAGAGAGAGGACAGCAAGACGCTATTATGAGAATCTCCCCTAAAACCAGCCCTCCCCCCACCGCCACCACTGCCATCACGTCCCCATCTTCCTCCCTCCATGCTGAAAATCTCCATGGTTTAAGGGGATAGCAGGGATAGCGAGAGGGATGGAGGAACGTAGTTGTCCAAGAGATATAAATAGTGTAATAGTGGCCCTAATCCATTAGCGCTTGTTGGAGAGCAGGTCCAGCAGCTAACATAATGACAGGTATGAGACCAGTGGGCTTGGAGACAGGAACGATCAGGGATATATTTCAGCACATGCTTTTAAAAATGCCATTCAGTAAACAGGTGAATGAATTGGAAGAGTTTCTGCAAAGTTCCCAAGTGTACAAGTATAACAGATGCCAAAGGGCTATCATGGCAGCTGTGAAACGCTGTAGAAAACCTAAACTCTACAATTCTACAATTTCATTTAGCTTTTATCCAAAGGGACATACATCTGAGAGTAGATAAAATGCAAGCAAGGACCTAGTCAGGAGAAAACCTGGATAAGTGCCATAAAACAAGTTCAAGTGGGATAAGAGGACCTATAGGCAGTGTGGATATAATGAGACATTTTTAAGTCTTTCTCAAAATATCAAAACATTATTTCAAATTAGGTCTGTAGCTGTTTCTCTAATGGAATTTTATAATTTTTTACCAAAGCTAGATCACAGAGAATGTGTTGGTAGATAAGAAAAGGCCGACAGTGAGCACGACTGTTGACCTGAAGATATTCATATTTCACCACCTGTTTTATTTCATGAATGTAATTAAGGGAATGTGAAGAGCACATGTGTTATCTACAAAGAAACACACACACACACACACGTACAATTTGCATCTGTTGCCACATTTGCATACAAACACAATCTACACATCAAAACATACAGAAATATACAAATGTCTGTCCTTGTCCAGTTGACCTGACGCTGTGTATTATGAAGATTCAAACAAGGGAAAAGTCAAATTAAAGCAATAAACTTTCTCGCTATATATATTTATAGAAAAAAATGAAATAAAATAAGTGAGCATAGAATTACAGATTTGCAGTGTGTAAAACCAGCCCAATGAAGCTGTAGTCAAATAAACCTCAAGTTTTCCCCAAGAGTTGAAAAGGCACAAAGAATTCATTGTGATTAAAGAGTAAAGCATGGCAGCTCTAATCTGTAGATTAGCTTAAGGTTTAAAAAATGTGTACAAAGACGGAAGTAACAGTGCAACTAACAACAGGGAGCTGGAGAGCAATAAAGATCAAAACCCACACATGACATTCTCTCAGTCTGAGGGATACTTTTCACACTAAATAACAGTCTTCAGACGGTTTTGCGATGTGGTGCAGTAGCTGAACAATGGAACTCAAAAGCAAAATCAATCCAAATCTCACTGGTTGATATTAAATATTGAATTATTTAATGGAAGCTCATTTTGTTGGTAAAAGTACAACACACTTCAGAACCATCAGCATTCATTTCTTTATTTTAAGGTTTCATTGGTGGAGTTATTATAACAATGCTTTTGTGATATTACTTGCCAGAGACTTTGCAGCCTGAGTTAGTAAGTCACACAGCATGGCCTGGTCATTAGATGTGCAAACACTGTACTGTATAAAATGCAAAGGCTAAGCATGACAGTAATAACTTAGTTGCTATGGAGTCTCACTGCAGATGTGTTTTTCTCACGTTTTGGGTGTTAACAAGTGAGTTCATGTTATTAAAGTGAGCTGAGGGCAGATTTACCCAGACAGCTAATGAGAAATAATGTCAGGGAATGAGGCCCTGTTAACTAAGGCTTACTGGAGAAAAAAAAAAAAAAAGCTCACTGCGCTGTACACACTGTATATCATTAAAATTAATTGAAGTGATATGAAGGTATTAATGTGACCTTTAACATTAGAACTGTCTTGTGAGTGTGGATATTATAGTGCTTCACTTTCAAGCTGCTTTTTTACTTCACACTTTCAAATCTGAACACTCAGTGGCTCATACGTAAATCAAGTGGGCATTCTGCTACTGTATTTCTAATGCCATCGGCTCATTCACAGTCACCATTTGACAGCACCAGATCCTTATGATTTCCTTGCTTGGTAATAAGAGTGTGTACATAGCAAAATGGCAGTTTCTTAACATTTCTGGCCTATAGGGGGCCATACTTGTTGAATACCTATGTGCCAAACAGCATTTTCAGCTTCCAACAAACAAAATGTTTCCAATATTTTTTTTGTCTTTTTTAGTAAAAGCAAAGATGAGAAAATGCTAACAGGTTAATTTGCTACAAGTTAGATTTTTGTTGTAATGTTTGAAGATACTGATGCAAAATTGGGTCCATATGAAAAGTTGTCCTGCAACAGCTGGCTGTCAGGTCAGGCTGACAGGTACGTACAAATCTTTCCCTCATGCTGTAGCACAAGTTACATGAGTACAAGCTGCTACTGCTCACTGTGTACCTAAAATAATGAGCCCACTTTTTCTCTCAGTTTTTCCAGCTTTCTTCTGGGCTCTGGCTTTTCTTCAGACCAAAGAACAAATGTCAATTTGCCACATACATTTGTCTGCCAGAATGATGGAGGTACATCTCATGATAGAGGCACACAGCGACTTCGTTTGTCTCTTAAGTTTTTTAGAATTGATGCTCTGACTCATGTGCATTAATACAATAGTAGAGTGTTTCCAACTTCAAATCTTCCACCATCTGTCATACCCAACGTCCTGTATCTGAATATTTTGAAACATGCATTATTGTTTGCACAGACTTGAGCATTACTGATTTGCTTAATGGTGCATTCCTACCTTTTTGTATTAATCCCATCCGCTGTCAGCGCAGTCAGCAGAAATGTCAACTTCATACTTACTAGTGTCAGATGTAAACAGCACATGTAGGCTACCTACTTCTAAAACATAACTATGACAGGGAAATAGGATATGGAGGAAGATGATGTGTTAAAGTGCCCATATTATGCACATTTTTCAGGCTCATTCATTTTTCATGGGTCTGCTAGAACATGTTTACGTGCTGTGACGTTCAAAAAACATTTCCCACGTTGTATACTGCTGCTGCACCTCTTCTCACACACTGTCTGAAACGCTCCGTTTTAGTTCCTGGCCCCTCTTCAGAAAATCCCAGTCTGCTCTGATTGGTTACCAGGCCTGACGAAACTGAGGCAGCGCTGGTTATGTAATGCAACCCCAGATCACTGAGTGGAGAGGCAGAGGAAATAATGGCGGATTGTGAGGAAGCTGCTCAGTGTTTGTTTGAAGATATGCCAAACTAGTCACGAGGCAGGTGCCATGCAAATGTAGGACACAGTGATGTAGATAAGTGAATGAAGGGAAGCCGAGACTTCAAATGAGGTGTTTTGGGCACGAAAGTGGCAGTGTTTTCTGCGGAAGGAAAACAGTTCCCTTTAGTGTGGCTTTGTAAGAAACCATAATATGGGTTGTTTAAGATTGTTAAAATCTTCTGTTAAAATGATTGGCAAAAAACCACTTATTGGTCATTGCAGAACATTATGAACATTCTTGCATATTTTCAGGGCAAACAACTGGTCAAATATTAATCAGGAATTGGTGCTTGAGATTTTCAACCACCAAGCACCATCTCTTTCAGAAACTCTAAATTGATAGGAAGATGCATTTAGCAATATTTTATATTTGTAATGTACATTAAACTCAAATCGAGTCCCAGATGTCCAACCTGATAATACATGCAGTAGTAGTGATTTAACTTCATGGTGTATTTTAGTACTACAGCTTAAGTTATTTGCTCTTTAGTACTTTTTTTCTGCTAAGTGTCCTTCAGACAGTGTTATTGGAAGTTCAGTCACTGCTCCTTTTTGCCATTGCTTCCTTTCTGCTTTTCTTTGATGCCTCATATATATTAAAGGGCAAGAAAACTTAATCAAGGCGAAGTGTCATACCAGAAAATGCTCACATAAGCATATTTCTGATCTAATAACCAACATATTTTCACATTTTTCATATATATTTAGTTTGTTGGGGCTGTTATGTGGGGACATGCATGTCTAATGGGTATATCTTTGTATGTAGAACTAATTCCTTCTTACCCATATGTACCGTACTGTATGTAGCTCCATCCATCCAGAATATTGACTGAATAAATCAACAGATATCTCATTTGTTTTCTGATTCTCTCTTGCTGATCTAAAATTAGAGCTATCCTACTGATAACTGATTAGTGCATTGGTCTTTATTAATGATGCCCTACTGTGTTTGGTGGAAGTTTGGATCTTTAAAGCAGCCTTAATTAATGAACTTACTACTTTAGATAATGTTTACTTCAGTTCCAACTTGCAATATATGACGGGTCACCAGTACTAACAAAGACTGGTACTACATCGAATGTCTTGTTAAGATGTACCCCTTGCAGTTCACATTAACGTGCCAATATTTATCTTCTCTAATTTAGAAGAGAGTGACCCGTCTCTGCTTTGAATCCCCTCATTTCCACAACACCATAATTGAAAGGCTCAAGTACCGCAGAGAGCGCTCAACATAACCTCTTTTTCCAAAGCAATGAAAGATGGAAGCAATAGTAAGAACATAATTACAGAAGAGAGCGGGGAGCGATAAGAGTCATGGCACAGGGGAAGATGTTGTTGCAAAGTGACACTTTATTCAACTCTCTCTTCTACTCTTTGTCAGTAAAATGAAAAAAATTACAGCATTATACGTTTGAGGAGGATTAGTGAAATTGGTTTCACTGCACACTGCTTGTGCACTGAGGATAAAATTATATGCTTGATTTTGATGAGGCAGCTGTGTGGAGGTTATACGACACAACCTGGTATATGGTGTCAATGCAGGTATAATCAGTAACAGAAAGAGGATAACTACTCTTGGGCTGGATGAATTGGGTTGATTATAGAGGAGCCATTAGCGGGCTTAAGTACGTGAGCTACATGCTAGGTGATGGTGGAGAGAAGGTTGAGGGAGATGCACAGAGGGAAAAGACATGTTTGCATGTGTTTCCTTACTACACCTGTACTGAATACTGAGTAGGTCATTGTGGCCTTTTTAAAATAGCTTCTGTTTTGCATGATGACGTACTGTTGTTATGATCCTGTTCCACCGTGCCATTTAATTGTCAATCAATCATCTGACAAAACTGCACCCGCAACATAAATGGACCTGGGCTGCATGGAACTACTTCGAGATCAGACCAAGAACTACAGTGACTTCTTTGAGACGATCAATACCACACTTTTATCTTTAAATATGAGGCTAAAGTCAACAGTTCAGCTTAGCACAAAGACAGGAAACAGAGGAACACAGCAGGCCTGGACAACAAAGCAGTAAATACACTGAAATTACAGCATTGCTTAGTCATCTTGTACTGTGTGATAAACAGACCTGCTTTTATTATTTTAATGCCCAGTAGCATATTTTTACCTCACCAAGAGCGGATGTGCAGACGCATTTTGAACTACAAGATTAGTTGGCAACTGCAGCAGTATTTTGAGTGTTGCTTTTGTAGCATAATAGCCACACAGTTGCGAGGAGAACAAAGCATGTACATCAATATTTCATGCTCTTCTGGGATGTGTTGTTATCACGGTTGATTCAGTGGATTGCAATGTGAAGATGACTTGAGGCTGCAATGGGCGCTGCATTTTCTTAAGCCTTTGCTGAATCTATGGCCTCATTAAGTGCGAAGATTATTTAGCTGCTCCGAGCATATATGGCCTCTGAAAACAGGCTGAAGTCGACAAATGCAATTTTGGTCAGGTCAACGAATGTGACTCAATTCTTTTAAATCTTTCAAATCCCGTCCTTGATGTTATTAATTATCCAGAACAACGAGGCAGCAGACTGAGGTAGTCCTCCACTTATAGTCCCTGGTATGTCTGTCCCCCGTAAGTGCTGTTAAAAGGCAACTTTCTTGCTCATTTCACACACTCTACTTAACCTTGGGAGGCAGTCCATGAAATAGTCTGTGTGTGCATGTGTGTGTATCACTATGGTTGTGCTCCAGTGATGCACTATCAGAGATGTCAGAGATTTGTTTGGGTTCACACAGGAGGAAGAGCATTACTCTTTGGCCTGCAGCTGCAACATCATTTAACCTGTCTGACAGTCTTGGCAGTCCTGACAGAATTCTTTTAGAGGGTATCCCGAAAGCCTAGTTCTGTTACCAAATAACTAAAGTCTTCTCATTTACTTGAAAATTTGCAAGATCTTTTTTAGTTTTTAAGGTTGCTTTCTATAAATAATTTGTCAGTATTTCTTAGCGAGGAAGAGTAATGCTATTGTGCCACCATGTGGACAGTAATATACACCACACGGAGTGATATGGAGACTAACTGGTAGCACAAATAAAATACGACTGCTTTAAGAAAGTGAAATGTGGGTATTTTATTCATTTGGATGGGTGGGTGTAAATTAATTTTACAAGCCATTAGTGAAGCTTGTAAGAAAATACTTTAAAGGTATATTTGTAGAGTAAAAATATGTTTAATTTACTTAATCGACTTTGTGTGAATCAATTAATAGGTTCTATTATACTGTCCTAGCCTTCTACCTAATAAATGCACTGTATTTGTGGGTCTACTATGCAGTCGTGGTAAAAACATCCCATGAAAATTATTTGCTTTTTACCTCCTTGGAAATATTTTATCCTCTTTGAAACTGTACCTCTTAGTAAATGTGATTTTTATATATAAAATTGACATTCATTAAAAAACAGATCCATGAGCACACTGCTATATCTGTCAGACTTTCCAATACATAAAATTTGATTCAGGAGTTTTAAATTAGGTGTCTGAAGCTCCTTAGGGAGTGACAGGCGGAACTTGTCGTATTTAAACCTCAGGTCTGGTGTTCTCTGTGCTTTTGAAGCATGTAGTGCCATCTTGACAAGATCTGAAGAGTTCTCTAAGGCCTTCAGCAAGAAGGTCTTGGCTGTCTATAAGTCAAGCAAAGGGATTTAAAAAGATCTCTAAATAATTTTAAATAAATCCTTCAACAAAAAAAAAAAAAAAAAAAAAAATCAGCCCATGAGCAGACAGTTTAAGGTCAAATAGGAACTTTCCAAGAATCTCATAAGTTCATTTCAGGATCTGTTGGTGCCAAAGTGTATGTGTCTAAAATCAAAGAGACTGCACAAGTTTGAACTGCAGGCATGTATGGAAGAAAACAGAACAAAAAACTAAAAGCACAACTACAGTTTGCCAATTAGCATATGAGGTGGCTATTAGATGTAATGCTACTGGGCTCATGTAAGCTGAACTACATCACATATGTATGAACCATGTGAACTGACCAATGAGTAAGCATAAACAACTGTAAAAATTTAAAGTACAATGGTGGAAATGAAAGATATACTAAAACAGCCTTCAAATGCAGTAGCATCATGCTTATAGTGAAATTCTAATTTACAGAACCCCAGAAGGGCTTTTGTTATCTTGTTCACCATCTCAGGGACTGGGCAGCTTGTAGTCATTGATTCAAATATGAATTCTGCCTCATATCAAAGAGTGCTTGAAGACAACATGAGGTCATCTTTGAAAGTTGAAGCTCAGCTAGAAGTGGACCTTTCAACTGGATAATGACCATCAGCAATTCCACCGAGGAATGTCTTGAAAAGAAGGAATGGATGGGGATGGAATGGCCTACAGTTAAGAAAAAAGCACAGATTTGAAGCCTTTTGAAATCCTTCGGGAGGGATTTGAAATGGGTTGTAATGTGAGAGGACCCTCAAGCCTCTCGTAATAGAAGAAATCTTACATAAAAGATTGGTCAAAAACTCACTGACTGGTGGACAATTATGCAAACAAGAAGTTCTTTCTGCTAAAGGGGGCGATACTGAGGAGCCACTCATTGCTGGGAGACATCCGTGTTCCAGAAAGATAACAGGCTTAACTTAAACATGAGTAGAACACAAGAAAATCATGCACAGCTTCATCAAAAGTTTTGAGAAATTAAATATACTTTCAGGAACCTGTAGCACATCTGGTTCTTCTGTGTAGTGTTTTGTGCATTAGTGTGTCATTAATAGTGTTAATGTTGGCACCCTAATATTTCTCAGAGGACTAAGAAGCTGGCAGTGAAAATTAGCGTCATGGCATTAACACATGACCGTATTGGATCTTACAGCGCATTCCCCCAGGAAAACTACCTTTGCATCTTGAAATGCTGTTTTTCCAATTCATTAATATGAGAATTCGGTTACATTAGCTCAAAGAAAATGCATGGAATATCTTTACAACACAGGCGCATCTTTACAACCATTTAATTGCATGCCAACAGCGCCGCATGGCATCGATCCAATATGCCCACTAATTAGACCTAATCATAGCTTTGACTGGTCTATAATGAATCCAGCTCTTCAGTCAGAGAGAAGGAAATAACTTTGGAGGACTTTACTGAGCCGTGACCCTGGGGACTCACCCTGTTTTATCTTTGGCCTGCACAGGATGGAGATAGGAAGGTGGAGACTAAATCAATTTTGCTGCATTGTCTCATTAGCCGGGGCCCTTGGGTGAGACCCTCTCCATGGTGATGCCCTTGGAGGAACAGAGCCATGGCACTCGCAGGAGCCATGAAGCTGGAGGCTTGAAATGCATCAAAACCTGATGCTTTGCACGATAAAACTACAACAGTTATGGTGATACACAAAACCGTGCAAGAATACATAATCTAAAAACGCAACAATTAGCAGTTATCCTTTCTTTATCCATCTATGTACTTATTATTATTCATCTATTTGCTAGGAATAGGAATTGCAGTAGACAAGATGGATGAATATGGATTTTAATTCTTTTTTTTTAAATCACTGGCCCTTTTTTGAATTTCACAATATACTTTTAAAAGAACTGCATTTGCTAGATTGAATAAAGGTCCTAACACAGTGAGCAGTTGGCTGACTTGTATCAAGCTCAATTCCTTGAGAAAAAGTGTGAAAAACATGAAAGATTGTTTAACACTGAGCCTTCAAACCCAGTAACTTCTGGCTGCAATAAACACAACAATTGCATCTGCAAGTTCAGTATAGTATTGATTACAGCCATGATCTTTGCATTTTCACCTAATTGTCTCCCCCAAAGATTCAACAAAAGATTAGTTATTTGGCTAAATGTGGAAACTAACCCACCATCAAAAATGCTAATTATTTTAACTTTGCAAAACTGGCAAAGTAGCTTGCATAAAAAAGGGATCATTTGCCCATCTGGTCTTTGCTAAATTTGGTGGACTACAGGTTTCCACTGAGGCCACTATGTAAGAACACATACGAGTGTATCCCCGAGACAGCAGGGATCTTTCATCCACTTCTCACTATGGCATATGGCATAACATTAATGTGGGTAAACTTGAGCCTTGTGATCCAATAAACAGCTCAGTTTTATAATCTCTCTGGCTGCAGTTTGTTAACAGGTCTGCCAGTTCAACATCAACAGAATGCAGTGAATTTGAGCAGGATTACGGCTTTTGTTGTTCGGATTATCTGAATCTAATTACCTTGCAGAGGAGATTAACTGACTTTGCAGCCCATTGGCCTGATTGCTTTGCTACCACTGAATGCTGGGGAAATAGATAATTTATGGAACACGCAGACGAGCTGGAAATGTATTATTTTAATAAATAATAAAGTCCACGGACGAGTTAGGGATTGCTGCTGAGAAGCTACAGTAACCAGCTTATGTGAGGCACAGAACGAGAAAAAATAATTCACTGTGTCAAGTTTTAAATTAAACAGCCACATCTCTCAAACCAATCTGGTGTAAAATACATGTTTGTGCTTTTTTGTGTGTAGAAAACTCAATAATCACAGTCGAAAGCCACACATTCAGGGCAGTTAAAGGTTTTTACTGGGCGCCTGAGTAAACAGGTGGTGATCAGTAGGCAATAAAACCTGCAAACAGATCCAGAGAGCTGAGAGGTAAACGTTAAAAGGTAAGCAGCTGAACATAAATAGAAGGACAGAAGAGGATAGAAGATTGCTGAGGTGCTCACATCAGAAGTCATTAAATGGTTAATGCTCTGACGTTCAAGGGAAATTCACGCTAATGTTACAACATATGGGAGGAATTTTGCGGATACAAAAACAGCAAGGCTATAATACACCTGGTGGAACAAGGATAAACCAAGCCTTTAGTGAGCTGACTGAATACGATTAATTTTTGCAGCAGACATGCCTCCTGCTGCTTAATTCATTTATGCTGTGGGCCTAGAATGATTACCACTGAACACACACATGCTGCTCTGGCATTGACACTGTTTAATGCTCCTCCTCAGCCCTCTTTCTCTCCCTTATTTTACACGTTCAATACTGGATTCACTGCATACTTAACCCTCTGAGCCCCAAGCAGTTTCTGAGTGTTTTTTCTTGCTCCTGTCACATTTTTTAAGTCAAATTAGAGTAAGTTTTCACCGTAATATGAACCCCTGTAACTCTATGGAAATGGCACAACCATGGCAGTAAAGAGAACTAGAAACTGTCTTTTGTGCAGTACAGCTAAGTTACAGTGCCAGAAATCAGAAAGAGGTTTTCTGATCATGTATTTTATTAAAATTGAAAAAAAAAAAAATAAAATCAGCATGTGACTCAACATGGTCAGTGTTTTCTAAGTGCCCACATATGGTACCAATACTACAGAGTATAGATATTTTTCTAATTACATTTTTCTTCTTCCTCTTTCTGGCATGTGCAAAGCCTGCAGTTCAACCCAGTTAAGTAAAAAAACAAAAACAAAACTGATTTATTTATTTTTGTTATGTGACGGTTGCAGCAGAGTCACTCATGGCTTCATGGTTTCACAGATGTAAATAGAATTCTTAGTTTTTTTTTTTTTACAGAGTCTGGTAAATGTAAGTAGTTTATTTTTTGGTGAAATTTTACACAAGACATTTTGATTTAAGTGTTTTTGTTAACATACCATGATCTTAAACTTACATGTGCTTAAATTTCCCAACAGAAAGGCACGTCACAGATCAAGGAATGCCAAGATCCAAAGATTCCTTCTGTTTTTGCAGTTTCTGTCTCTGACAAATAGTGTAATTTTGTTGATTTTTAAATGACAACATACCTTTCAAACCCTCTGCAGGGTTTTGGAGTTCATAGGGTTAAAAATCACCATTTTACCTCAGTCTCCATCAGTTTCTATAAGAAATACAGCGGCAGAGTCACGCTATACAGTAATTAATATACAATACAATTTAGTCATACAATTAATATTTTTATTGCTCAGGAAATCTGACATATTGGAGCAGATTGACTGTACACACCATTATGAGGGAATCTAAAATGAGCAAACACAACTACTGAGACTCAAATTCTATGTCCATATGCGTCATCAGATGGAGCAGCATTTGAAGAGTCTTTGTGATGCAGGATTCAGACCTGAAATATTAAATTGAAAAGAAAAAAGCCTCCTACCTTCTCACAGCAAGTGAAATTTGACATTCGTATACTTTTCTCAGCTTTCATGTGGGTCTCACAGAGCGCTGTAAAAGAAGACTTGAAGCCTAATAGAACACTCTAGCATGCAAATGTGTACCAGTTAAAGAAAATACCACAGAACTTTTGTATTATACACGTTTTACCCAAATGCTGTGAAAATAACTGCACTATTGTTGATGGAAAACCTCTGCTTCCCTCCATATTTTCACGCAAATAAACCATTTTAATGAGAATGCGGGCAATCCAACAGTGGTATTGTCAACAATCACCCATTTAATAGTTTTGCTTGCCAGAAAAAGACCAGGACTGAGAAGCCTGTTTCTTAAACCCAGATTTAAAATGCACTATTTCGGGGCTTTGATCTTAGCTGTGTTTGTGGATTATCAGATGGAGCTGCTGCATAAGATTTCACAGGGATAAAAGAAAAGATCAATTCCTGGACCAAAGCTCGGCTCTGCCTCATTTACCAGTCACAGCTTTGACTGAGTCCTCATTAGTACTCTTATACATACACCAGCATCCATGTAGGGCACTGTGACAGAGAAGAAAGAGGAATCAACTGCAGAACTCAAGCTGACATAGTTCAATAATTTAAATCACTCAGTCACATGTAGTCTAGTATGAAATATAAGTTTTAAAATTCATCTAACACATGAAGTACATGCCTGTACTGCATGCTTTTTGGCATTCATCCACTGTGTACATGTGTGTTTTTGTGTGCACTGCCACTGCTCCCTGCCCACCACAACCAAAAGCATCTGGTACTGCGCCAGGACTCAGCAGATCTTCAGCTGTTTTTGCCTCACCAGACTGACCACACTCATTATAGTATGGAGGCATTAGGCTGCTGACAGCGTGGGACGCTGCAGACCTTGTCTGATGCAGCCTGTGCAACACCTCACCTCAGCCAGCTCCACTGTCATGAGCCTGGCCCATGTATTACCTGTGAACTGACTCTATTTTCCTGTAACAAAAGCACTGCAAGCTCTGAATGTGGCGTAATGAGCTCAGTCACTGGGGTTCTGACATTACTGACAACAGGGAAGGTTCTAATCATGGTAATGAAAGCTGAGATGGGATGAATGAAACATGATTTACGAGCTTCACAGCTTTGATAGACAGGTTAGGATGTGAATACTTGCAACAATCAGCCACAACACTGAAACCACCTGCCTAATATTGTTTAGGTCCCACTCGGCGACCGCAACATCTCTGATGCTTTGAAAAATGAGCTCCACAAGACCTCTGATGTGCTCTTGTGTCAGGTACCAAGACGTTAGCAGCAGGGAGGGCTCTCCATGGATCTCACTTGTCGTTACATGTCCTACAGATGCTCGATTGGATTAAGATCTGAGGAATTTAGAGGCAAATTCAATGCCTTGAACTGTTCCTAAAACTGTTCCTGAACACTTTTTTCAGAGGTGTATTACCCTGAGTACTGCTTCCTTGAAGGGGCATGTGTTAGGACAGACAAATTATTAAATTTTAAAATCAAAATTATGATTTGAAACAATGCAGTTTGCAAATTCCAAAAGTTGCCATTTAGGATATACAGTATGTTATAAAATATGTCTGATCCAGGATTTAAACTGTTCTTCAAATGGTTTTCCAAATTCATGCTGTCATCCATGTGTGACAGTAATGCTTTTGATGATATCTCATGAGTTAATGATCCTTCACATGTTTTAAAACTATTGTGCAGTGAGCATTGAACTGAAGCTTTCAAAAAGTTATATTGCAAATCAAAACTCAATGGCAATATCTGTCAGGAAAATGTGATATTTTCCCTAAATTTTTCAACCTTTGTGGTGTACGTGCTCTGCCATGATATCTCGGTGGGTGGTATGTGTCAAAGTAACATCCACATGAATGTCAGGACCCCAGGTATCTGAGCAGAACATCACCCAGAGCATTACACTGCCTCCGCAGGCTCGTCTTCTTCCCATCCTGCTGTCATCTCTTCCTCAGGTAGATGACACACATCCACATCATGTTAAAAAACATGACTCATCAGACCAGCTCTCATGAGCAGTTCTGATGCTCGTGCGACCATTGTAGATGCCTCTGACAAAGGACAGTGGTCACAAGGCTCACTCTGACTAGTCGTTGGCTACAAAGTCCCATGTTTATCAAACGGAGACACGCTATGTGTTCTGACACCCTTCCATCACAGCCAGCAGTGAGCTTTTCAGGAATTTGTGCTATGGAAGCTTTGCAGTAGGATGTAACCACATGGACAGGCCAGCCTTCACTAGCCACAGCCATCAGAGAGCTTTGAGAACCCACATGACCCTGTCACCAGTTCAACTTTTGGTAGGCGCTAACCATTGTGTACTGAGGACATCCCACAATAACTGTCATCTTAGAGATGCTCTGACCCAGTCGTCTAGCAATCACAATTTGGCCTATGTCCGAGTCAAATCCTTACTTTCAACACATTAACTTCAAGAACTGCCTGTTCACTTGCTGCCTAATCTATCCCTTCCCTTGACAGGTGCCAGTGTAACAATATAATCAATAGTATTCCCTTCACCTGTCAATGGTTTTAATGTTGCGGTTGGTGGGTGGTTTATACTGACAGATTCACATTCCTCCAGTTACTACAATTCCTCCAGACTAAAACCCTTTTTCGGAGTATTAGATTTTATAACATGTAACAGGCACACTATGACATCAAGTCTGGCCACAGTGGCAATTAATTCTGCTGACTAGAAAAGAATAGGTGAAGCAAAGAAATCACCCATACGCATCCTTTTGAGGTGGCGCCAGTCTAGGAGAAGTGTTATGAGCCTGACAAGATGAATTCTTTATTAGTGCTTCCCTAAGAGCAATTTAATCAACTGGCAGTAAAATTTCCGCTGATCGAAGCTATACAGTATGCACCAAAAGAACAAAGCAGAAGTACTGAGCTTTTCTGAATATCATCCAAGAAAGAAGCTGCATTCACACAAACTTCTGTGACATGAGTTTTGTTACAGTGAATGTGAAACCCATCATTAGGTCAACGATGGCAAACTTATTTGCAGGCAGTGCAAGAAAAAAATGATTCAGTGATGAACGTCACAGATTTATAACTTGCTCATAGCAAGAAACTGCAGCAGCAGTGTAGCTGTAACTGTCTGCAGAGCAGTGACATTTTTATAGTGTTATATTGCTACAGAGACAGCCAGAGGGGCTGGCACCACAATTATATAAAACTTCAAATTACATCCTCCTGAGACGAGCTTGGGCACCTGACAAGTGAAAAGTGTGCACCTTTCAGCTGAGCTCACAGTGTCCTTCAGCTCATAATTTCACAGCTAACTGGTGTCACCCATTCTTCCTCTGAAGAGGAGGTTAAACTCCATGGTACTGACACCCATTTAGAGATTTATATGCTATTTGTAACACACCATGTTTAGAAATTGCCAGCAAATGCAAGCTTTTGTTTTATGTTAAGCAGTCTAATCATTAGTGGGGCACTTTGGATGATGATCAGTGATTGTTTTGACCAGAACAGATGGTTGAAAAGAGACACACACAGAATAAAACACTAACTTTCTTTCCCTTGTAACATGGCTGATATGTGAATAAAGCAACAACACTAAAGCAGCTCCTTAGGCCAGAAAGCGCCCCTGTGAATTCCAGCCCACACGGAGGGTATGTCACAAGAAATTTGGCATAGTTCACACTTTTGGTTTAATCTCATCACATCATGTGAAGAACAAAGTTTTTTTTCAGAAGCTTTCTTTAGATGCCACATCATTAGACAGATGCCCTGAGTGCTCGAACACTATCACTGAGCTGTGTAATCTGACTCTGACACAGTTGGCACACATCACTTCTACCCAGAGAATCACTAGATAGATTGGTGACATTGGAGAGGCTGATAACTGTTCAACAGAGGAAGAGATGGATGTCTAATCACCGTACCACTGTGGCAGCCAGCAGCCAGTTCTCATATTAGACAAAGCCCCAATTAGATCCTAATTATCCCAGGTGACAGCTCCCGTAGCAACAGGCAGGGACGTCAGTGGTTTCACAGCAATATCTCATACCACCATCGTGTTGTAACAGCTTGAAATAGCTAAGTTTATTAAACTTTAACTAAAGCTCAGGATTCATGTAACTTTCAATCACTTGGCTGTAGAATGACACTGATGATACAGGACTCACTGTGGAGAAAAAAAAGACAGTCTTCCAATCCTCCAGTACACTGCGAGTGAATATCTACTGATGTTGACCCGAATACTGTAGATTTTCTTGGGATTTAAAAAAAAAAAACTAAACACATTTTTTAAAATTATTTTTTGTTTGGCTTCAAAATTCTTTTGGTCCTTTCATTGTGAGAAATTCCACTGAATAATGAACCAACTGAAACCAGGCACAAAATGCAGATAATGATAATTTATATGCTGGCATCATTTTTTTTTGTGCCATTTTTCCCAACACACAGAATCAGCAGGCCTACATTACACTCCTAAAACATTTTCTTCAGCGAAAACGACTTCATCCTATCCATACTGAAGGTTATTCCATTAATCAATGGCATTTTAAACATTTATTTAGTTTTTTTGATCTCAGTGAGTATTTTTAGAAGCTCAGAAGGTCTTTAGACATCATATAAATTACACGTGGCTACATTAATCCATTTTTCATGCAAAATGTGATTCTATTATCGGTGTGTATAAGCTTAGTTAGGTTTGTCCTACCCAGTTGACTGTATATAAAGATAGATGAACCCTCTGTGACTCCTCCCATTCTTTTCCTAAACAGCGATGTTGAAGCTCAGTGGCGACTCCGGCTGTCCTTATCTTGGCAGTGCCTGATTCCTCTCAACTTCCAGCTAACTCAAAAGTGAGCGCAGAGGTGGAGTCTAAGTGGAGCTGAGGTGAGTCATTCAAAAGTCTGTAGGCCAGGGACTTCCTGTGATGGTACCCACTTTTCACTCAAAGCAGGAGCCCTAAATTTACATAAGTTTAATCCTTAATGTCATTTAAATGGGTGAGTTATGTAAAAATTCACCTGCTGTACAGTTGCCACAAAGGGGAAAATTAGCCTGAGAGACCAAAACTGCTTCTTGTAGGAGGCCGGAAACATGTTTGTTTCTGCTGTAAAGTTTGGCATTTTAACATGGAATTCTACTGGGACTGAGTGGCTTTTGGAACCCGCCTCAAGTGGCCATTTGTGCACTCACGCGTTGGCTTCATTTTTCAGCCCCGGAGGTTGCTGCTTGCTCTTACTGTAGACGAGAGTATTTACCTGAAGTCATAGCAAGCTGCACGGTGGGATGAATTGACTTCATGTTCTACTTCAAAGTGCAGTCTTAGGAGGGTTCCCAGGCAGGTGAGTGTTGTTTTTGACTGTTTTTGAAAAGTCTTACTTTTATCAAAGATTTGAGTTTCTTTTCAAGAAATAATGTAGGCCTACAGAGGGACAAAAGGGATTTAAAATTCACCCACTTTTAACGCATAAAAACAACTTCAGGAGACTCACTGAAAAAGTATAACCTTCCTGTAGCACATCAGGTAATCAAAAAATGTATTGATATTTTTCTGAAAGGGCTATTATTTGATGTTTTTATTGGTGGATGTTTTTGCAAAAGTAGCTACAGGTATTGTTGTGATGTTAGTGTCCCTTGATCATACATTCATTTCAAGGTTGATCCTCAACAAATGTGCTCAAGTCCCTCTTCGGTCATTGATTAAACTCGTAAACACTCATCTCTTTGCAGCAACATTACATATTTAGATTTTTTACTATGAAAATGATCTCTTCCTGCTTCAAAGGGCAGACCATGACACTGACTGCTCATTTTACTCATAATAGATTTCTAGCATATAATACATATGGATATTAGCAAAGCAAAACTTGATTGTCACTGGTGGAACTTTAAAGCTTCCTTCTGAGAAATTTGCATTAAAAATGAATTTAACCTAATCAGTTTTTTGTTGTAACACTGGGTGTGATTATTATATTAAACTAAACCAACTATAGAACAGTGCTTTCTGTGGTTTGCAGAATTAAAAGCAAGCTACTCCTTAATTTTGCCTGTACCTGCTGTTTGCACATTAGGCTGCAACCTTTAATTTTTAAAGCCAACGTGGTCCTCAGAGAGTCCTTCTGAGTTTTGTTATTACCTCTCACTGTTTAGTCACAATCTAGTGAACCTTTACTGCTGTGCACTGTGTCCACGGTGCAAATGGATTCTGAAACGATAAAAACTGTAGTAATATGCTTAATGTACAGCCTATCTGGATTAACATTTTACACGAACACCCTTTAACTCAACAGAAAACTGTGTCTTATACCACAGATTAGAGTCTGCTGGTGAAATCCGCGGCTGAGCAATTCTCCTCTTCAGGGTATAGAATTATGGATCTCTAATCTAATTTAGCCTACGATTCATTTTACTTCCGCGCTCCATTAAAAGATACTATATCATTAATTGCTTCATTTTTCAATTAGATGGACTAATAGCTTTCAGAATTAAGATTCTAGTTTACTAAATTGATATCCATGCTCACTGCATTTCGTTGCAAGCAAAAACAATTCAATATTTTAATTGCTGAATGATAATAGCTAGGTGAGTGCACAGGCATTTTTTTCTTGGCATAACACTATAAAAGATGACACATTCTGCACAGGAATAGTTGAAACCTCTATCTGCAACACAGTTGGTTTTTGCTCATGTACAGAAGTAAGGCTCATAATGTAAAATGATGCTTGCATATATTTGGGATTTCATGAATGCATTAATGTTAGCTGAGCTGTCAGTATAAGGTAGTTAGTGTGCAATTCGGCTCCAATCAACAAAGGGATAACTTCTCCAGGGGTTAATCTACATGCAAAGACAACTCAGGTTTGTCAAAGTAGAATGAGTGTCAAAAATAGTATGCTATTAACCTCTCTGTCTGAATTTATGGCTGCACTATAAATAGTGTAGTTGTCAGAGTGAAATATCCTTTAGATGTGGGGTGCAGAGCAATGTTCATTACCCAGAGTTGGTGCAAAGACTCACAAAGCAGTGCTGCAAGTCCACAGAATTAGAGACTGATGATAGTGAAGCCCATTTATAGCCATCAGTGGTGGCTTATGACGTTGTGTTTTTGCATTGAGCTGTTAAAATTTTATAATAAATCATTAGCGGTCGGATGAATGAATAGAAGGTAAATGTGTGTCAGTTCTGGGATGGTTGAGGATGTTTCTTGACATTATAGTGTACTGTGTTGCATGCATCAAAACAATGTAAGGCAACAGTCTGCACTTCTTCTGCACTCCTATGTATTGCTATGTGAGGGTGTGTTGCTCCTGGTGCAGATATTAAGTTCCACCAGAGGGAGCTTCAAGCAAAGATTGTACAATACCTTTATGCTGTGAGACCAACTAGCAGTGTTACTCTTATACTTTTTCACAGAGACATATCAGCCAGTTGGGCACAGTTAGCTACATAGATTGAGAACTTTTTGCTTTCATATTTTTTATTTATTATTTTTACAAACAATTTTAATGGTTGGAGTATATAACATATAACTGTGGTGTGTGTCAGTGTGTGTCTGTGGGAAAAGGTCACCGCACAAGAAAGAACAATATATTCAGTCCTCACAGTCATAGAACTGTCTAGTTCTGAAAATTAGTCATAGCCATATTCCAGAAGTTGCCCACAGCATCCCTTTTGGTTTGTATCGGTTTCACAATGGATTTCTGACTAACTAATCTCAACTGATGATGCATGATGTGTGATTTAGGATTTCACTCATCTCATTAAGAGCCTATCAGCATCACAGATTACAGTGGAGCTATCCCCAATCAACACCAGGGGGTGCAATTATATAACTGACTTCCATTGTGAAGGCCTTGTGTGGCAGTCTGCAATTATTTACTTTGCAGATTATGGAGAGAGACGAAGAGCAAAATACAAATTGGTATCGACGCTTACAGAGGCAAAAGATGTTTATCTATCTATCTCTCTCTCTATCTATCTCTCTCTCTATCTATCTATCTATCTATCTATCTATCCATCCATCCATCCATCCAACCATCCATCCATCCATCCATCCATCCATCCATCCATCCATCCTTGATCCATGTTTATGAACCATGTTGTATGTCAGCAGATGCTTTTCATCAATATTTTTTTTTTCAAAGGTCATAAGGCTCTGACCTAAGGGTTCCAAACTTTTCAGCCCCTGAAACCCAAAATAAAGATGCTGGAGGTGGTTGAAGCATTCCAATGTTGCCGTGCACGTGCAACAATAAGGGTATACAAGCATAAGCTTAACTACAGCACAAAGAACATGATAGCCTAACAACAATTATAATATTTTTGAGTAATTATAGGTAAGTTGTGGCCTAATAAGAAAACATGCAGCATGTGGGATAGGAGCAGCAGACTCTCAAGCATCAGACTTGTATATTGTAACCGTCAGATGCAAACTTACATTTTTGGAGCTTTTACTCATTACTTGAATTCCCACATTCAACTCACCTAATGAGAAGTGTGGACATTAAGCTTCGAGCATGACAAGCCCCTTCTGGGGTTAAGTTCGGAGAGGGTCGCTCAGAGATAATCCTCCACGTCCTGTATTTATACACTGATTTATTGGAAATGATCTCACAACCTTGCTTCAGGGTCCCAACCCCCACTTTAAAGACCACTTCTCTGGCCCACACCTCCAATGTTGTTTTATCGATTAGACGCCGGGCTTGCTGACTGCTGACTCCAGGTAGTTTTGTTGGTGTCATTAGCCTTGGGGTTTGCTTACTTTTTCCAGTCTACACTGTGAATGTTTGAATGATGTTTTCAGTTTGAAAAACGCCATTATAATGATTTATTACTTTAAATAGATTGTTTTTGTTCATGATTAGATGAATTACCAGACTATATTTTAAAAACAAATTTATACCTAAGCAATGCCAAAGGGTTCTTTTTCCCCCCCACATACTTTGAATGCAAATAACTGTGTAACCAAATGATGTCCACATAGCATATGAATAGTGTACATTGACAAGTGAGTGTGTGTGTGCGTGTGTGTGTGTATGTGTGTGTGTGTGTGTAGACATGCCAGTGAGATGGGTTTATGACATTGTCATCACACATGGCTAATCATGCGGAACAATGGGCACAGAGGCATGGAACAGAGGGGTGGAGAAATGTGATCTGGCCTTGAAATTTTGATCCTGCTTAATATGGATGCTGTGTTTTGAAAAGATGTAAATTTAGCCAGCAGTCTCCAGCCAACTCCTTAACAAACAGATGTCAGAGAACACACTGGTAATTGTATTATCCCCCGTGGCTTGTTCATGTGCCCTTACTCAGGGTGTTATTCCCACTTTTAGGACTTCACGTCATGGAAATGCTCTCTGGAGCTGTACATCAGAGCTCTTGTTGCTGGGGCTGCCGGACATCCCACATCGCAGCTCTCTGGACCACTAAAGCTGGAGGGACAGGTGGTGGAAAAGGTTGAGGTCTATGAGCACCTAGCCGCTGAGATCGATGAGCACCTGTCCTTCACACAACATGCACCGGCGTCTATGAAAAGACTCAACAGCACGTTTCTCCTGACCAAGCTGTTGGCAAAGTCTTATCCACTCTTTACTGATCACTAATCAAATCAGTCCTTGCATTCAGCATTGTTTCCTGATGCAACTTCTTCACAGTGAAAAGCAAGAAAGAAAAACTCACAAGAATAATCAAGCATGCAACTGAAATCAATAGCACCACTTCAATCCCAACTCTCAGACCTTCACAGTCAGTAAAATGAAAGGCGGACTCCGTCATTAAGGACCCTCTATCCCCTCCCCTTTCAGCTGCGACCATCAAATAGCTGTTTCTTGAGACTCGAACCTTGAACCTTTTGAGTGCATCCTTGAAACAGAGATAAAGTCACCCCCTGTCTCTTTAACCAGGCTTGACACAGCCACTCCATCTTGGCAGTTCAATAGATTGTCAACATTAGAAGAACTTTTCAGAGGGAAGAGATGAATGTCAGTCAATAAGGGGCTGACAGGTCAATAGATATTCCTGACCTTGTTGCCACGGGCACGAGTGTCACGTTGAGAGGCTGAAGACCGAGACAGACTGTCAAGGAAGAAGAAGAAGAAGAAGAAGAAGGAGAAACCCTTTCTTATATGCTTCATCTTCACCTAATGAGTGGCTTTGGATCACGATGGGTTAAGTTAGAACAACTGTGCAGAATGTCATGCCTATTATAGTAATAAAAGCAAACAGCTATCAAACTGTAATCTTACGTTCAGGCAGTATTATAGAACTGAACGTAGAGTTCTAAGACAGATTCATTCCAGTAAATTTGCTCACGAGGTGCATATACTGAAAAAAAAGAAATCCTCAGCCTTCTGCATTTTTGGGTCGATAGCGCACCTGCACAACTCCTTTAACTGAACCCGAGCACACAATGGAAAGTAAGAAGTAGAAAACAAATCCCTGCTGACCATTGTACAAAGCTTGCAAAGCCATAAAACTTGCTTGAGATAGCAAATCCATTGTGTTGAACATTTAGCCCTTGGTACTTTACCATCATTTGATATTACGTTTTGGTATTCAGTGAACATGAAGCTGCTATAACTGCAGAGATATTTCCTTCTTTGAAGATTCCATACAAAATTTTTTCCAAAACTTGTGAGTTGACTGTTGACCTGTGATCTGCTTAATGCAAATATGATGCACTAATAATGCTCGCATTTGGTAATTTTTTTGCCTTTGAGCTTTAATTTTTCTGACAAGTTCTCTATTAGCGTAATGCTATTTTGCAGGGGTCAGCCAACTCGAATGTGAATGCATACAGTATGCACAGTACATTACACAATAAAAGCACATGAAAGGGGTTTACATTTAGCATTAAGGCTCCGACCTCGTCACACTCCACAAAACAAGATCAGCACAGCGGTGGGATAGTAATAAATCAGTGATGAAAGCATTCAAAGCAAGAATAATTCCAAATCAGGATGCCACAAGACCAATTAAGTTGTCATTGAATATTTTATTTGCAAATGAAAGAGTAATAACTCAGAGATCGTAAAAATATACATTTTTTTTACTTGTGATATTTACATGGATTGTTTTCATCAAACAAACAAACCAAAAAATTCGATACCGTTTTACAAAACCAAAGAGAAGCCACGTCAGAAAAAACAGATGAGAGAAAAGAAAACAAAGGTGTCTTACATTTCCGTTTAGTACCGCCATGCTGAGCATGTCTCCCTCTGACATCGGAACAATGCAGTCAAGAGAAACAGCCAACCACACAGATCCCACACAGGCCGGTGATGAGCATAGCACACAAAGAAAGTGCGAAGTACATGGATAAAAAATTCAAAATTAAGAAGACAAAAATAAAGCTTCATAAAATTTTTCTGTGGATATATTTACAATTTTAGGTTTTTCTTTCTTTTTTAAAAGTTTTTTTTTTTTTTTTTTTTTTTTTAGCCGATTACAGTTATGTTACATCAAAGCAAAGCATTCCCGTTCATCTGCTCAATCTCCTATGACATGCAGGTACCTTTGCTTTCTTCCTTACTTCCTTTCCTTCTTGAGGTTATATTTAGCCCCATCCATCTCCTCTTTTACAAGTAATAATGCGTCACATTCCCTTATACTGACATACAAGGCCAAACCACAAAGGCGGAGCATCGCTTTGCCCTGCTCAACAGCTTTAATCAGAAATAAAACTGCTTAATAGAACATAAAACACTGTGGCTACATGAGATTCATACTCCTATTATATAACGCAGGATAACCATTAATGATTTTACTGCACCTTTGAGTGTTGATAATAAGACAATATATAGTGCTGATGGATACTGTTTCAAAGGATGATACTGGATGTGCTGCTGACACTGAGGTGTGTTAAGACTTTCCTCCTCCAGTCTACTGAACTGACAAAAGCGCCTTAAAATTCATTTGTTGGAAAGAGCACAAGTTTGTCGGGCCACAAAGCTGCACACATGAGAGGAGCGATGCAACGCGAGGGCTCATAAACTGGGGAATCTGCCACCTGAGACTTGCAGATGCTGGAAAGCAAATCAAAAAGCTTGGAGGAATTTAACAGCTGGAAGACTTGCAACCCATCCTCCACCTCCACTGCTACTTTCATCTGTGGTGGAGGGAATTTCAATGGCAGGAGCCTACAGCCCTGGCTCAGTATCAATCCTGTTATACTCTCCTGATTCCCAGTACTACTCCTGCAGATTCCAATGAAAAAAGTCTTTAGGCATATGCTATCCAGATTGTTAAGATGCATAGCAGTGTCTGTCTTCCCGAGTGCTTTTTCATGCAAGTGTGTGTGTTGTAGTTGTTTTTGTATATATGTGTGTGTTTGTGTGTGTGTGTGCAGACGTCCCCTGGGTAATGCAGTGTAGAGTGTCCCTTTCTGTGCTACATTTAGTCTCCAGGTTCCATCAGTCAGTCGTAATACGTCCAGACATTCGATCCATCAAATTGATTCTGAAAGAGCGGAAATAACAAGGAGTGCTGTTTGGGGTTTTGCTTGTGCAAACTGTACGTGTGTGTTTGTGAGGCCGTATGCAACTGTGAATGTACATGAAGCGCACACACTTGCGTTTCTGCGTGCACCTGTTCATACAGTATGTGTGTGTGTCAGTGTGTGTATATACAACTTTTACCTGTTTTGGAGTGTGTGCGCACCTTGAGATGCCATCAGGGCCAAGTGCATTCTATGTTAAGAGACAGCAAGAGCAGGGAGAGAGCATACAAGTGGCCTCCACAGCTGATGATAGTTATGAATTATGGACGTGCTTTGTTTCAAGACGCCATCCCCACAAGCAAAAACATGACTGCTTCCGGTGAAGCCAAGTTCAATAGGCATATAAGTCAGTGAAAACTAAAATAAACACTGCCAGGCTGCAGTCATATCAATTTGGATAGAGGTTACTTTGCCTGACTGGATCCTTCTCACTCAGTGAATGGCTAACATGAGAATGTGTGGGTGTGGCCCAAGGGCTTATATTGAATTTACATGCACACACCCACACATACACACTCATACACGTTCACAGGCATGCATGCATGCACGCAAGCACGCACACACAGACACACACACGCACACACATACACACACACTCTCTGAGTAGCTTCCCTGGTCAATTATGAACTGCTGTCTCTAGTTGAATATAAAAGGCATAATTTTCTAAATTTCCCTTACAGTTAAGTCACGTGTGAAATCCCACGTGTGAAATCAAACCACATGTGCTTTTCAGACAGATGCTGGTTTTCAAAACACTTGAGATTAAATTACTTTGGAAATATTCTACGCTAGTGGGGGAAATTCCTATTTATAAGTGAAATACGACTAAAGGGAGAAGAAAAGTGTTCTTAGCAAGCTACAGTATGAAAGTGGTGGACGTACTCTGTTTAATATTTACTACTATTTTAACCAGTAGAAGAGTTTCAATTGTAAAATTTGTCCTGAGAGTAAAGGTCACAGGGTCATAGAATAAAAACATTTGGTTTTAACATATGTTGTGCACAAGCAGAAAATTTAGCTCAGGGGATTTGCCAAAATATTCACCGTGTGTTAACTATGCATGCTACACTCAGATTATACTTTCATGAAAAAAGGCGAATAGTTCAAGCCAGTGGGGCTGCTTTATCGAAGGTCAAAGTGTCACTAAAATCAAAGGATATTATTGACCTGGGGATCAATAAAATCCATATATCTCATGGGAATCTGGCCAGTAGTAGACGATAGCATGCTTTAGTCCAGATATTAGGATTTAACTCCACACCTGCACCTTCCATTATATATAATGTTTGTTTCACATGAAGTTGACACTTGGGGCACAGCATGCGTATAAGAAACACTTGGTTTAAATTCACGCTGGGTTTCCCATTTGACTCTTTTGTAAGGGGGAAACCTCCCCTCACATACCCTTATTTATTAAATTAAATGACATCATGTGCATATATCTATCTGTATGTACAATATAAAACAAGACTGATTACAGAATGTACAGTACATTGTCCCGTGGCATGAGATTGCTTTCTCACCATGGATAGTTTGCGCTGCTTGGTGCTCCCTAGGCTGCATCTGTTATTACTAGGGCGACTTTGTGAAGTTGTACCGCTCAGTATTTGCTGCTGTTGACCCTCAAAGCTGGATGTGAGCAGAGACTTTACCACTGGTGTGCTGAAGATAAAGGACAAAGAAAGAAACCATCAAAGGGAAGAGGGATTGCAAAGGCACACTAGATAGGCTACTTGCCCTTTTTTTTCAGCTACTTTCAATCAAACTGCACTGGGTCTGTCTGAGGATACGACAAAAGAGGGGACTGGCTGATAGCGCAGCTCGACCAATAACCAAGCAGGACCAGGTTCAGCGAGACAGCAATCAAGTGCCACACCATTGTTGTGGACCCAAGGAGAGTACCGACAATGATACCATACATACCCTATACAAGTGAAGTCTCTGGAATCATACTCCTAGCTCTCCTCATTCAGACTTAGTATTTGTGAAACTGAACGTCAAGGTCAATTCTTTGTGCCTTAGCTTGAATATTCACTTAGTACCTTGTAGGAGGCTGAAAATAATGGGATCCACCA